>NW_026511743.1:0-145407 GCF_027579735.1 Bombina bombina
CTGAGTGGCGGACAGCAATCCACCCAATTGTGTACGATCAGGTTGATTGACACCCCCTTCTAGCGGCCAATTGGCCGTGAATATGCGGGGTGCGGCATTACACAAGCAGGTCATCAGAACTGCTTGTGCAATGTTAAATGCTGATAGCGTATGCTGTCGGCATTCTGCGATGTCTGGCGGACATAATCCACCACAGTGGATCATGTTCGCCAGACATTGATAAATCGGCCCCATAGAGTGAATTGTGGTGGGGGTAGGTCACAGGTAGGGCAAATTATGATTTGAATAAAATTCATTTGAAATATCATTTATTCTTTATTATATTGGGGCTAACAGTTTTCTAAGTTGAGTCTAAGCCGGTTTGTGAGAGACGATATCCAGCTGTCCTCCGTGGCTTCTTAGCAGTTCCGTGTGCATCCAGTTTTTTCACTTAATGTGTTTTAACTATGCACTTCTTGTAAGTACATTTTTATTTGTGTGTATTTGTTGCCTAATAAATCTGCACTTGAATCTTCTTTGCACTCTATTTTCTCTCTAAAAGTACTAACTGGATTTCTAAACCGTGTGAAGAAAGATTGGTTTAAAGAGAGCAGCACTGCCGGATTCTGTTTACTGAATTTGTAAAGTGGAGAAGTAACTGTTCTACTACTATTCTAATACTGTGTCAATTTGCAGTCAAGGTATTGTGTTCTTTTTTTCAAACAATCAAGGACATCTTTGGAATATATATTTATTAAAAGACATTCATGTCCTGGGGAGCAATGTAGATATTATTGTTCATACTGTCTTTTATCTGTTAAACTGTTGAATCTACATTCATACTTGTGGATTACCTATATATATATATATACGTATAGATACACAAGAATCTCTAGCTGATTTATATTCAGTTTGTAGACTAAGCATTGGAGTGTTTTTTGTTGTTATGTATTACATTTCAGGCTGCCTATAAGCTGTTGCTCTGAAGCTTTTTTTGGTGTAGCTACTCCAAACGGGCTTGCTGAAGTATTCCACCCTGAGGCACATAATAGAGGAAGACTTAAAATAATTTTATAGCAGTTCCCAGAGAAAATGATAGCTGTCATTCTTACTTAGGAGTTGATGCAATGCTTCAGCCATTGAACTTTGGTATTGGCTCGAGTGTGATGATCATAGCTTTCATCACTATGTTAAGGCTCGGTCCCTGTCAGTAGTGGAAAGCAAAGGATCTTACCCTAAGAATAAAGAGTAATGTGCAGTCTTTTTCTAAAGTGAAATACAAAAAAAACAACAATGTGATATGATGACACATTCAGAACTTCAAAGTAAAAAAAGAAGAAAAAAAAAGTAAGAGAAACAAAACTCAGATCCACTGTGCTAAGTCCCCCTGAAGAAAGTATGATTCTGAAAATCTTTAATAACATCCATGTGGGTTAGTCAAAACATGTTTTGATGTTTTACTACCGATAAAAGTATTCTAATAACTGGTCAAACATGGTAAAAGTTTCTGTCTATTCAGTTTGTTATAGATTAAAGTGAAGGTCAATTTTCATCAATGAGTGCCCGGTTTTTAAAAATACTTTTTAAAACAGGGGCACTTTCATTGATGAAAATTAACATTGCACTGGATTTTAAGAAATACTTACCTTTTTCTCCTGCAAAACCGGATCGCCGATCTCAGCCTCAGTTCCTCTGTAGTGACGTCAGAAATGACAAAAACCGGCTTCCTCCAATCATGGCTTGCACCCCAGAGCGTCCAGCTCGTGATGCCTGGCTGTGATTGGAGGAAGCCAGTTTCGTCATTGATGTTGTCTACAGCAGGAAGAAGAAGGAGGGAGATCGTCGATCCGGCATTGCAGGAGTAAAAGGTAAGTATTTCTTAAAATCCAGTGCAATGTTAATTTTCATCAATGAAAGTGCCCCTGATTTTAAAAGTATTTTTAAAAACCGGGCACTCATTGATGAAAATTGACCTTCACTTTAAATGTTCAAGGTTTTTTTACACTTCTAGGTTTTCTGTATAATGCAACTGACTACAGTAAAGAGTAAATGGTAAAGTATTTTGGATTCTTCAAGGATATATTTTCACCACTATGTAATAAACAGCAAAACAATTTCCTGGAGTACTGCTGTTGCATAATGAAACAAGCTGTAATTAATGGTTGAGAGGCCCAACTCACCACAGATGCTTACTGGGACACTGCAAGTTAAACACAGAAGCCAAACTGGGGCTAGAGGTAAAAGAGCAATGAGACTAAATTTAGTAGCTGAACTCTGTCTAGTACTTTAATCAACACTTAAAGGGACACTATACCCAAACATTTTCTTTCATGATTAAGGTAGAGAATACAATTTTAAACAACATTCAAATTTACTTCTATTACCTAATTTGCTTCATTCTTTAGATATACTTTAATGAAGAAATAGCAATGCACACGGTGAACCAATCACAGGAGGCATCTATGTACAGCTACCAATCAGCAGCTACTAAGCATATCTAGATATGCTTTTCAGCAAAAAATATCAAGAGAATTAAGCAAATTAGATAATAGAAGTAAATTAGAAAGTTGTTTTTAATTGTATGCTCTTTCTAAATCATGAAATAAAAATTTTTGGGTTTCATGTCCATTTAAGAAAATAAACAAATAAGTTCTAGAAATTAAATGTAAATTTATAAATCTGAATGCCAAGTGAAATCATTCCTTTGTAAAAGTTTAGTCTCGCTATCCAGACAAAGTCATATATGTGACTTTAATGCAGATCTCTCGAAAGCAGAGGCATCCACGGTAACAGGCACTAGGTATGCAGGAAACAGCGGGCAAATGGCGGGAAAAATAGTCAAATACAAAAGCAAACTGTAATTCACTGTGCTTAGGTAGAAAATAAGGAAATTAAATGTCAGACAGTCCAGGTCAAAGCCTCACAGGGAAAAACACCATAAAATTGTTAAACAAATTCTATGTATAAAAATAAGCTTAAAGGGGCAGTCTAGCCAAAAATAAACTTTCATGATTCAGATAGGGCATGCAATTTTTTTTTTTTTTTTTTTTTTTTTTTTTTTTTTTTTTTTTTTCAAAGCCAAACCAAAACATAAGAAATACTTTATTTTTAAAATAATTTCACATCTTAACTCATATACGTTCCATAGAAACAAACTTAAAATGAGCATTGTTTTCGGCATGTTACATAACATTACTAATCCCCCCCTAAATCTTTATTAATACAGAAATCTAGAAATCCTTTCAAAAATTAAACAGTTTGCACACAGGGTGGACTGATAACTCACAGGACCCTACAGGACCGAGGGCCCCTTTTTTTTTTTTTTTTTTTTTTTATTTATGTTTTTTATTGAGGTTGTGCAAAAGTGTTACAACATATATAAAACAACATAGCGTAAAACAAGTAGAAAAAGTACATTTCAGTTTGACGATTTCTATATAAGTAGAAAGAAACAGTTTTGAATGTGCATAATCTTATAGAAAAGACTGGAACCTCTTTTTATACATTAAGATGAATAGCTTGAATGGTCACTTCTGGATTCATAAGCGTAAAGTAAATTAGCAATTGACATAGTATTTGATAGAAAAAATATGTAAATAATATGGTGAAATATGTGGGAACAACAATTTAATTGCGGCATAGACAAGAGGAGCCGCATAGCTAACCCTCCAAAAGTAGGAGGTATATTATATTATGTGGGGGGAGATATTAAATTGAATACAATAAGCAGAGTATAATGCATGTGAAACTTTCAGAACATGGTGAGCTGGCTTAAGGGAGATAAGGCAGATCTCATACATAAGAACCCCGTATAACAGTCATGAAACTATAAATGATCAGGGTCAACATACACAAACAAATGTATAAACATAGGGGTCCGTCAGGTTAGTTATTAAGGCTAGTAAGGTAGAGTTTGGCATAAAGGTTCAAACAAAACAAATGGTGAGTTATGTTTATCAGGGTGGCTATTCCTTAAGATAACGTTTAGAATCGCCATTTTCCATATATACTGTCTATGTTATCCATGAGAATATAAATGAAGGGGCTTAGGGGTCTCGGCCGCCGACACCCAAGCCTTAGGGGCATACACAATGGAAGAGGACAACATAGCACGTTTTGTTTCACTCCTCAGGGCCAACCAGCTTTATATGGTGTGCGAAGTGTAAGCATAAATATGTTTGTAGAATCAATAGGCGGTCAGCTGGATCCTAACTAACCGCCGTCATATGATACCTATGTGTTGTAGACGGGGCATGATAAAAACTAATATTTAACACATCAATAACAAGACCACATCTAAAAGTTATGATTATGGTAATGCAGCTTAATCACTCTTGCCCTAGTAAAGCTCATTTATCAATAACATTGCACACATATTATCTTTTCAAATGATATATTGCAAGACCTTAAGTACCCCATTCACATCTGTGCTCACAGCCCGTCCCTCATCACCACACAACATTTAGCTAGATTGGTGCATATTTATAGTATAAACCTGTCTAAAACATGATAAAGGACTTAAAATAATAAACAATCATACAAGTGGGTAGGTTAAGCGCCCAAAAACAGCCATAATGATCACCACAAATAAAAGAGACCTTGTTATAACCAAGGTATGGGCAAAATGTGGCGGCAGGGGGTCTAGGCATAGCAATTAACCTAATAGGGCAGTCAACAGAGCTACTGTAATATATATAGACAAACATTAACTCTTGAAAACCATTTATATCATAGGAGAGCTGGCATATAAACCTGCTGTGCCAACCATAACCATTCATTGTTAAAGAAAGTAGCGTGTCCATATCCTGGGGCAGATCTCAGTGGGAGTCCAAACTTATCAGGCAGTCAGAGAGAGAGAAAGGTGCCTAATAGAGCTGCCAAGTTTATTGAAAATTCAGCAGGGGTCCATGTTCAACCCATCCCATGATAAACACAAAGTCCGGTATGAGGGAGGTAGAAAAAACAGAGAGTCCCTTGCATTTCCAATGTTTAACCTATTCCCTTTTGATTAGCAGTGGGAACCAGCGGGTTACTGAAGAGAGGGGAAAGCTGGTGCTTTATGTTGAGAGGCATATCTTCGCTGATAAGCTGGAAAGCCACGGGCAAACGCACCTGCATGCTTATGGTGCTGATATCAATAGTTAGTAGTGTGCTGCTATAAAGCGATATAAGATTCCCCTGTAGCACCCGGTATTTACCTTCCACTGACCATCTCCGAAGAACCAGTGTCTTCTCCGGTCTTAGATCTGTGTCGGGAGAGTCTGGGTTTGCCGCAGCTTCTTGGGGTGGGTCGACAGCCTCAGTAATAGCATTCTGAAAAGCCCCCTGTAAGATAGGCTCAGCGAGGTCAGGCAGCTGTTGGAACTGAATGGCGCTATTTCTGTTAGGAGCTGCGTACAGCTTGTCGATCAAACTGGCATGGTGTTTTTGCAGCAAGCGCCTCATTACCTCCAAGAAATAAAGCGGAGTCTCCATAGTGCAGGCTGAGTCTAAAACCCCAAGGAGAAATAGGCATGCAGTTTTCTCAGAAGCCTGCAAACGGAGTGTAGTATCCTCAAAATGGCGGCTCTCTCTTCCAGCTCTGCGGAGTGAAACAGTGACGGGTAACTGGTGCAGACTCTCCGGGCCCCCAAAAGTTCATAAATACATAACACCAGCTCGTAGCTCTATCCACATAGATGCTAGGTACAAATAGTTTGTTGCAGAGTGTGAAAAGACCCCTAAATTAGGATCTTGGGCCCGGGAGCTGCACAAAAACACGTCCTACCAGCTCTGTAGATGACTCCGCCCCCCCAGGGCATGCAATTTTAAACAATTTTCCAATTTACTTCTATTATCTAATTTGCTCAATTCTTTAGATATCCTTTGTTGAAGAAATAGCAATGCACATGTGTGAGCCAATCACACAAGGCCTCTATGTGCAGCAACCAATCAGCAGCTACTGAGCATATCTAGATATGCCTTTCAGCAAGTGATATCAAGAGAATGAAGCAAATTAGATAATAGAAGTACATTAGAAAGTTGTTTAAAATGACATGCTCTTTCTAAATCACGAAAGAAAAAAATTGGGTTTCATGTCCCTTTAAGCCAATAACCAAGTCAGTACAAACAAAGGGGTTAAAAATGAAGTCAGTGGTAGCCAAGTCAAACCAGTAAATACAAATAAACAAATTGCCAGAGTAAAAGGTAGTCAGGACACTCCATACACAATCAGCCTCATGGTGCAAACAGAGAGCTTATAAAAGGCCTAATTTATCTTCTACGCCTCTTTAAAAGTACAGTATGCCTTACTGCAGCAGGGACTATAAAATAACAAATAAATTACTTGAGTTCAGAGCTGGAACTAGTTGCTGTGGAAATGAGCCGCATTCTGTAATCAGAAAGGATATTCCGTAGGCAAGCCAAAATTCAGAGCCAGAAATTCAGTCCGAAACCAAGTGTATAAACCAAACCATGAGAAAGGTGGGTAAGTCAAGATACAGTTCCAGAGTCCAGTAGCCAGTCAGTCCTATAAATGCATATTACAATGAATGGAATAAAAAAGTAGTGTAATCCAGGAACTTTGCCAAAATCAGGGTCCAGGGTAATGGGTCGGGTACAGGAGCAATTTGGTCTTCATGGAACAATAATCAGGCACTGAATGGGTGTCTGAGAGGTCCTTTTAACACCTACCATTCAAACTTGGCACCAAAGACAAGGCCAGAGGTCAAGTTCACAAAAAACATTTAAAGAAACACAGTATCTTTTTTTTTTTATATAATTATTATTGAGGTTCAATGCAAGGCAAACACACAATAATTATTGATACACAGTATACAGCCAATATAGAACAGAAAAGTACATTATATGTGTATATGACAAAGTGCACTCTCAACAGAAACAATGTTTGCCAGTCAGACTATATACCTACCTAATGACATATGAGGCCACGTTTGGACCTCTCAATAATGTGAAGATATAAAGTTATAGCAGGTAATCACAAATGAGTGGAGACCATACTTAGGTTCAAAATGATGAACCTCGTTTTACTTTTATTTAACCGATCTATGGTCTAACACAATTGAGTATATTATAGGTATATATATAAAAAAAAGAACTATCTATGGAACTAAACATTGTCTGGTAAATACTGAGAGTTTTTATAAAATACAATTACATATTGGGATAGAAATGGCATTCAATGCAATCAAGTACACACTATGAGGAATAACTCTGAAGCAGGGGTTAGCTTGACTAAATTATACAGCTGTTGTTCCAATATAGCCCCGATAGATGGAGTGCAAAAATAAAAAGTAACTAGAACTTTATCGGGTCTAATACTTCTTGAATATGGTGTTGACCACCAATCTATATCCTACTGGGTGGTTTTGAAGGGGCAAATAAATATTTTACTACAGACTTAAATGTGGTTGGCTAAGCGTGCTGAGACATGCAGATTGGTGGGCAAGTATTAAGACTCATGTATCCCTTGGTAATTAGGATTGGAACGGAATCAACTTAAAAGAAAAAACAAGCATGTGACTCTAAAAGAAGAAAGTTATCATGGAACAGAATTCTATTAGCCGCCTGGAAATAGTAGCACATTTTAGACATGGAGGCCCATTTATCAAGCTCCGATTGGAGCTTGAGGGCCCGTGTTTCTGGCGAGTCGTCAGAATCGCCAGAAACAGCAGTTATGAAGCAGCGGTCTAAAGACCGCTGTTCCATAACTCTGTCCGCCTGCTCTGATCGGCTCTACGAATGGGTTGATTGACACCTCCCTGCTGGCGGCCCATTGGCCGCGAGTCTGCAGGGGGCGGTGTTGCACCAGCAGCTCTTGTGAGCTGCTGGCGCAATGCTAAATACGGAGAGCATATTGCTCTCCGCATTCAGCGAGGTCTTGCGGACCTGATCCCACTGTCGGATCAGGTCCGCAAGACCTTTGTTAAATAGGCCTCAATGGGGCCTATCTATCAAGCTCCGAACGGAGCTTGAAGGCCCGTGTTTCTGGCAAGTCTTCAGACTCGCCAGAAACACAAGTTATGGAGCAGCGGTCTAAAGACCGCTGCTCCATAACCCTGTCCGCCTGCTCTGAGCAGGTCCGACAGACATTTGTTAAATATGCCTCAAAGAGAAAGCATTACTCTCCTGTTTTTTAATGTTTAAACTGTGCTGCCTCGGCCGCAAACAACACAGCCACCATCTTGTATTGCTACAGGGAGAATACGAGGGAATAGCAGCAACCTGCATGGTATAACTGCTTCCCACAGAACTAATAGCTAACCCATAAGGATTTCGCAGTAAGCAAAGGCATTGAATATCATCAGCTTATACAGCCAGTGCCCGCAGTTAATGCTTGTAGTCATGGTAATAATAAACTGATGAAATGTAACAGTAGGCCGGGTGTCACGTGGCACATATGAAGTAGCTAAGATGATGTTGTCATGGTAGTACTTACTAAGGGCCCT
Source organism: Bombina bombina (assembly GCF_027579735.1). Taxonomy (NCBI): domain Eukaryota; kingdom Metazoa; phylum Chordata; class Amphibia; order Anura; family Bombinatoridae; genus Bombina; species Bombina bombina. The sequence goes on from NW_026511743.1 coordinate 8,427, forward strand.
AGAAGTAGCTTCATTGTTAGGGGTAGAGTTACCAAGCAGCGGACGCTGTAATCTACCCATTATGTTTCTGGCTCGCTGGAAACATAAGTTAAGAAGAAGTGGTCATAAGACCGCTGCTTATTAACTCATCCCCCACATCTGAGGCGGCGGACTGCAATCATCCCGATCAGATATGATTGGGGTGATTGACACCACCTGCTAGCAGCCGATTGGCTGCGAATGCGCAGGGGACGGAATTGCACAAGCATTTCACCAAAAATGCTTGTGCAATGTTAAATGCTGACAGCGTGTTAATAATGATTATTAACACTATGAATCCCCTCATATTCAAATGTAGCTAGTTATACCTGTTTAGGAAACAAGACAGTATATAACCAATAAATTATGTAAAAAAAACTTGTACTGCAAATTAAACAACCAAACTCATCCCTCTCAGTTCCAGTGACTCTTTGGTTCAATAGTTATCAGGACTACCTCCGGTTTTCTGGTGGCCCCTGGGGGATAGTGAGAAGAGTCTGCCAGGTTGAATGAAGAGAAATCAAGAACAGTACAAAATTAAACATTAGAAAAAAGAGTAAACACCATACAAAGGTTTCCAAACAATGACTTAATACATGAGAGCTTAAAGGGACATTAAACCCAAAAAATGTATTTCATGATTCAGGTAGAGAATACAATTTTAAACAACATTCCAATTTACTTCTATTATCTAGCTTGCTTCATTCTTAAGATATCCTTTGCTGAAGAAATAACAATGCACATGGGTGAGCCAATCACACGAGGCATCTATGTGCAGCCACCAATCAGCAACTACCAAGCCTATCTAGATATGATTTTCAGCAAACGATATCAAGAGAATGAAGCAACATAAATAAGAGAAGTAAATTACAAAATTGTTTAAAATTGCATTCTCTTTTTAAATCATGAAAGAAAAAATTTGGGTTTAATGTCCCTTTAAGGATCACAAATAGGAGCATGCACTCCACAGCTGTTGCCCTCAACCAGTGTCCCGGTACTGTTAGCCTACCCCTGCTTTCTACATGCTGCTCCAACGCTCCAGCACCTCTGCTAGGGAGTAATCCATGACCCATTGTAAGTAGCCAACCATGTTTGGCCATTGAATAAGGGGGAAATAACAAAGCTATAGGGATCACAATCAACATAGTAAGTGTTTCACTACCACAGAATTATAAGCTATTCTTGCTCTTTGTATGAGTAAGTCTCATGTCCGTGTATGAGTCAATGATCGTGGCATGCTCTCTCTGCTCCTTGAGGGGGTTAATTTTATCCCATTATGAGCACCAATCTGCTTATTGGAAGCTCCAGCTGCCCTACTTATGGCCACAGTAGAACCAGAGGACCAAGCCCTCACTGGTATCTCTTTTTCCGTTGGGCATGAATGATCCATTGTCATCTCTGTTGTGGCATTAGTCGTAATAGTGGTCTCAGCAGATAATCTCACTTGTATTGATAATATTGGAGACCGGACTCCATCTGGAGATTCACAAGATTGCAGGCATAAACCAAAATCATCAGCTATTAGGAAGCATAGTCTCTGAAAATGCTCATCGAGCAGGGTGCATATTGTTATCTCAAATGCTTGTGGATCGAATGCCATAAGTCTACTGATGAAATCAAAGACTCGGGGTAGTTCCAAAAGACAGTGTTATACTCTGTGAATATAAAAGTTGAGAAATATCAGTCTAGCTGAGACTGTCTTACCCAGATGACCAGGAAGGGGAGGTTAGCTGAGTTCCTGAAGGTAGGCCACCACCAACACCACCAAAGGCCTCGACTTTCTAGATCAGCACTCCGGGATCATAGTGCCAGCAAATTTAGTACTTTTCTATTCAGCACAGTATGTTGCACTTATGGGTGATCTTATTTTCCAAAGATGCTGCATATATCTGGTGGTAATCGGCGGATTGTCGAGTTCTCACCCAGAGCTTCTGATAATGCGACCTCTCATGGACCCTGCATAGACACCCCCCCCCAGTACACAGTACCTTAATCAGAGAAAAGGAGGCAGCACAGACACATTCATGGAGCCGGTTGTGACTGCACGGAGATGACAAGATAAGTGCAGCATGGCTATGGCCGCACTGCGGCACCTTACAGAGACAGAAATCACTCTCTTAAACAAGTGCCCGTTATGACATATTTTTATGAGGCATGAAATATCATGTGAAAACAGGAGATAGACCATTATTTGCCCTTAGATAAAGTACACTCCTGAATGCAACCATAAGTCATGCTGTAGAGGTCTGCCTCTGGCAAATCCCATATGAAACAGGCCAATAAAAGCCTTGGCTATGGTCTTTATGGGGTCCATATAGTAACAAGCCAAGGATCTTTGGAGCCCTTGGGGTGCAGGCTCGCTCATGCAAACCTGCTTACCACAAGTTAAGAAGCAGCAATGATTTGACCACTGCTTCTTAACATCATTGCCATCCATAGGTGGCGAAGATAAATCCCCACAAACTCTTTCATTTAGGGTGACTGACAGGCCCTGTTCCTGAGCAATTGGTCACGCAAAAGCAGGGGTCAGTGTTGCAATAGGTATTGCTTGTGCAATGATAACATTGTTGAGTTGACAACAGTGTCTACTGCCTGCTCAAGGCAAAAAGGGGCAGTCAGGTTCCCTAGTTGGAAACTCTGTCTGTCTGTCTGTCAGATAGTAAATATGGCCCTATGTATCAATTAAATGTATTATAATGCATTGTGTGATTTGGTCTTACTGATCTTATTCCCTTTTATGTCCCTTTAAACACGTTTTGCCATTGGCAAACCAAATATTTTTTTAAAGGTTTATCTGATTAATAAAAAGGTGAATGCCTTTCACTGAGGCATTTTGCTCTATTTTTGTACAGACAGAAAAACATAGGGCTCATTTCCATTAAGTCGTTAAAAATGGAACGGTAAGCTACCAAAGTTGCCAAGAACTAAAAGTAAAAGGCATTTAAATATTTTGTGCAGTGTATGTGTATGTTAACATTTTGATAATGCTTCCATCCGACCTTCGATTTCTCAAAAATCACACCTTAACAAGTTTGTTGCTATGGTAACCCGAATAACACAATAAAAGTTAAGTTTTACGCCTGCGCTCCTTGGGGGCGATTTATCAAGCTCCGTATGGAGCTTGATGCCCCTGTTTCCGCGAGAGCCTTCAGGCTCGCCAGAAACAGTAGTTATGAAGCATAACTTGTCTGTCTGCTCTGAGGCTGCGGACAGAAATACGATCGGGACACCCCCTGCTAGCAGCCGATTGGTGCAATGATAAATGCTAACAGTGTATGCTACATCGTATCATGTCCGCTCGCACTATGATAAATATACCCCCTTACCTGTGCTTGACGCTATAGAGAAAGACAGTGGAGTTATGTAGGTCACAAAACAAAGATACAACAAGAAATGAAAAAATGTTTTATTTAATAGAAAATATTTTTTGTTTTATTACATTTTTAAATTTATTGATTTATGTAATATTTATTGCTGCCCTAGGCATTGGCTTATTTGGAACTATGGAGATATGAGCTTGATTTTTTTTTATGTAAATACGTATTGATATTTAAATAGGAGCATAGCTCCATCAAGTTCTAAACCAGGGCCGGCAATAAATATATACAATAACTGCTAGATTAAGAGCCGAGCGCAAACTTGCACATATGCAAGAGCGATATTTGCACTCCACTCGTAATACCAGCGCACGCAATTGTGCACTGGTTTTAAAAGTCCATAGTCAATAAAGCGTTCTTCCATAGGCTCCAACGGGAGCCTCATTCTCATGCTGTGAGACACTCATTAAAGTGGCTGGTTAATGTGACCGTGAGCTCGCACCTTTACGTGCGCACATTAAGATAGCTCCTCACTTGTAATGTTTAATATAAGCACAAGGAAAATCCTCCACTGTCTGACTGCACTATAGGTAAACACTTTAGTGTTCTACTCAGTATACTAATTCCCATAGACCAGCAGCGTACAATGCCAGAACAGAACCAACTACTCCTTATAAATACCAGTTAATGATCCCGCACTTCAAAGAGATTAATACAACACATAGCTTTATCAATGCTGAAAAACATAGAGTGTGCCCGTACTAGTCTTGCCTGTTTCATGCTTTACACAGAGCTTAATCAAATAAATTGCACGTATACCTTTTGGTGCAATCAGCTGACAGTGCCAAAAGGTGCTCAACCATATCACTAGAGATATAGGGATGATTGACACCTCCTGATAGCGGCTGATTGGCCGCAAATGTGCAGGGGTGGCATTACACAAGCATTTCACAAGAAATGCTTGTGCAATGTTAAATTAGTGATGCTGGGCGGACATGATTCACTGCAGCACGTCCGCCGGCATTTTTTAATTTTTTTTTATAGATTTGGCTACAAAACATCAATGTAATAGTTTTGGAAGTTTAAAGAGCACTATTCCATTAGGAGTAGAAGAGACTAGGCCGCTGCAGAGCGTGACGTGGAGGGGAGAGTCCTATTGCTGCCCAGCTGATAGGGTAAGTTTCACACAGCCCCGTGAGGTGCAAGTCAATCGCGGCTGAGCGTAAGCCGCAGAAATTCAAAGTAGAAAGAAAAAGCAGCACACGTGGGACACCGACTTATAATAAAAAGTCCAAACTTTATTCCATAAGTTTAAAAAATCAGGTAGGATCAGGGAATTAACCCCTATTAAGCACTATTCCATTGTTGTTTTTTTTCTGTATTTTATTTTTCTTTAGTGAAAAGGGAGCCTCCCAGTCAGGACATGGAGTGAGCCATGTGCACAGCATAGCACATCAAGGCCGCTCCACTCCAGAAGGTGAAAAGTAATGGGGGGTGCTGGGATGGTGGGAAGGGGACTGGGCCAGGGAGGGGAGTGGGGGGAGCTGGACCTAAGAGCGGCAGGTATGGCTGGGCCAGAGGCTGTGGTTGCATACAATTTTAAACAACTTTATTTTTACTAATTTTCTTTGTTCTCTTAGTATTTGTTGAAAAACATACCAGGGTATGCTCTGGAACAGCAGTGCACCACTGGCAGATAAATGCTGATTAGTTGGTGCACATATATGCCTTGTGTCATTGGCTCACCATCTATGTTCAGCTAGCTCCCAGTAGTGCACTGTTACTTCTTTAACAACCGATACCAAGAGAATAAAGCAAATTTGATAATAAAAGTAAATTGGAAAATTGATTAAATTGTATGCTCTATATAAATCATGAAAGAGATATTTTGGGTTTCATTTCCCTTTAACAAACAAACAGCTTTAGTCAGTTATGAATAATAAACAGGTGCACTAAAGAGGTTCAATTTTTTTCACTGAATAAATAATTTATTATCTGTGAACAAAATGTTTTCCACATGGACGCTTTACAGCCATGTACAAGGAAAGAACAATTTAGTGTTTTTTTTGTCTTAAACTTTATTATTATTATTATTATTATTATATTATTATTATTAGAAATATATTATTGTTATTATATTATTATTATTATTATTATTAGTAGTAGTAGTAGTAGTAGAAGTAAATTATTGTTATTATATTATTATTATTACTATTATTATTAGTAGTAGTAGTAGAAGTATATTATTGCTATTATATTATTATTATTATTATTATTATTATTATTATTATTATTATTATTATATTAGTAGTAGTAGTAGTAGAAGTATATTATTGTTATTATATTATTATTATTATTAGTAGTAGTAGTAGTAGTAGTAGTAGAAGTATATTATTGCTATTATATTATTATTATTATTATTATTATTATTATTATTATTATTATTATTATTATTATTATATTATTATTAGTAGTAGTAGTAGTAGAAGTATATTATTGTTATTATATTATTATTATTATTATTATATTATTATTAGAAATATATTATTGGTATTATATTAGTAGTAGTAGTTGTAGAATATTATTGTTATTAAATTATTATTATTATATTAGTAGTAGTAGTATATTATTGTTATTATATTAGTAGTAGTAGTAGTATATTATTGTTATTATATTAGTAGTAGTATTAGTATATTATTGTTATTATATTAGTAGTAGTAGTAGTAGTATATTATTGTTATTATATTAGTAGTAGTAGTATATTATTGTTATTATATTAGTAGTAGTAGTAGTAGTAGTATATTGTTATTATATTAGTAGTAGTAGTATATTATTGTTATTATATTATTATTAGTAGTAGTATATTATTGTTATTATATTATTATTATTAGTAGTAGTATATTATTGTTATTATATTATTATTAGTAGTAGTATATCATTATTATTATATTAGTAGTAGTAGTAGTATATTATTGTTATTATATTTGTATTAGTAGTAGTAATATTTATTATTGTTATTATATTATTATTATCATTATTAGTAGTAGTAGTAGTAGTATATGATTGTTATTATATTATTATTATTATTATTATTTGTAGTAGTAGTAGTAGTAGCATATTATTAGTAGTATTAGTATTATATTATTATTAGTATTATCATTCGGCTAGATTACAAGTTTTGCGGTATGAGTGAAAAAGCAGGGTTAAAGGGCCATAATACCCAAATGTTTAAACACTTGAAAGTGATGCAGCATAGCTGTAAAAAGCTGATTAGAAAATATCACCTGAACATCTCTATGTAAAAAAGAAAGATATTTTACGTCAAAAGTTCCTCAGTAGCCACCTCCCATTGTAAAGGATTTCTAAGCAGCATTTTAGTGTGTTTGTCCTGGGACATCTGAAGGGACTAGCATCGTGCACTCTCATATTATTTCACCAATCAGGTAAAGGAAGCTTACTATGAAATCTCATGAGAGTTAAGTCAAATCTCATGAGATCACAGTAAGAGTTCATGACCTCAGCACTGCTGATGCTGATTGGCTGCTGTTCATTTCTTCATTTTTTTAAATTTGTTTACCTGCAGCTGGGAGCAGCTGAGTATAATGTTTTACACAGAACTTACTCTGCTGAGCTGAGGAGATTGTGAGGTAAAATATCTTCGTTTTTTATATAGAGATGCTCAGGTGATATTTTCCTGTCAGCTTTTTACAGCTATACTGCATCAGTTTCAAGTGATTTAGCATATGAGTATTATGTCCCTTTAAGGCTCTTTTTCACTACCGCTGGCATTACAAGTTTTGCAGGTCTAACGCACACTTTTTTGGCCGTAACGCAACATAACTACCGCAGCTTTCCAAAAGTCCTTTTTCAATGGGACTTCCTTAACGCCGGTATTACGAGTCTGCCTGGGAAGCCAAAAAGTGAGCGGTACAGCATATACCGTCAAGATCCATACCATAAACTGAAAGTCAGGAGTTAAAAGTTTTACGCTACAAAGCCGTAACATAAAACTCATAACTAAAGTGCTAAAAGTACTCTAACACCCATAAACTACATATTAACCCCTAAACTGAAGCCCTCCTGCATCGCAAACACTAAAATAAAATGATTAACCCCTAAACTCCGGACATTGCTGCCACAATAATAAACATATTAACCCCTAAACTGCTGTACTCCCGCATCGCAAACACTAGTTCAATATTATTAACCCCTAATCTGCTGTCCCTAACATCGCTACAACCTACATTACTGTTATTAACCCCTAATCTGCTGCCCCCAAATTTGCAGCCACTATACTAAAGTTATTAACCCCTAAACCTAACCCTAAGTCTAACCCTAAAACCCCCAACTTCAATGTAATTAAAATAAATCTAAATAAAACCTACTATTAATAACTAAATAATTCCTATTTAAAACTAAATACTTACCTATAAAATAAACCCTAAGCTAGCTACAATATAACTAATAGTTACATTGTAGCTATCTTACACCTAGATTTAGAGTTTTGCAGCCGAAGGGGTGCGTTAGCTATGCGTCTTTTTTTTCTTACGCTGCTTCTAAACAACGCTGGTATTGAGAGTTCTCTGAAGGGCTGCGTTAGGATCCAAAAAGGGAGCGTTGAGCCGAATTTACCGCCACTTCAACCCTCAATACCAGCATTGCTTACGGTAGCGGCTAGCTGGAAAAACGTGCTCGTGCACGATTCCCCCATAGGAAATAATGGGGCAGTTTGGGCTGCAAAAAAGCAGCGTTCAGCTCCTAACACAGCCCCATTGTTTCCTATGGGGAAACAGTTTCTAAGTCTGCACCTAACACCCTAACATGAACCCCGAGTCTAAACACCCCTAACCTTACACTTATTAACCCCTAATCTACCGCCCCCGCTATCGCTGACACCTGCATTACACAATTAACCCCTAATCTGCCTCTCAGTACACCACCGCAACCTACATTACCCCTAATCTGCTGTCCCTAACATCACCGACACCTATATTATATTTATTAATCCCTAATCTGCCCCCCCAACGTCGCCGCTACCTTACCTACACGTATTAACCCCTAATCTGCCGACCGGACCTCGCCGCTACTCTAATGAATGTATTAACCCCTAAACCGCCGCACTCCCGCCTCACAAACACTATAATAAATATTATTAACCCCTAATCTGCTGCCCCCAAATTTGCAGCCACTATACTAAAGTTATTAACCCCTAAACCTAACCCTAAGTCTAACCCTAAAACCCCCAACTTCAATGTAATTAAAATAAATCTAAATAAAACCTACTATTAATAACTAAATAATTCCTATTTAAAACTAAATACTTACCTATAAAATAAACCCTAAGCTAGCTACAATATAACTAATAGTTACATTGTAGCTATCTTACACCTAGATTTAGAGTTTTGCAGCCGAAGGGGTGCGTTAGCTATGCGTCTTTTTTTTCTTACGCTGCTTCTAAACAACGCTGGTATTGAGAGTTCTCTGAAGGGCTGCGTTAGGATCCAAAAAGGGAGCGTTGAGCCGAATTTACCGCCACTTCAACCCTCAATACCAGCATTGCTTACGGTAGCGGCTAGCTGGAAAAACGTGCTCGTGCACGATTCCCCCATAGGAAATAATGGGGCAGTTTGGGCTGCAAAAAAGCAGCGTTCAGCTCCTAACACAGCCCCATTGTTTCCTATGGGGAAACAGTTTCTAAGTCTGCACCTAACACCCTAACATGAACCCCGAGTCTAAACACCCCTAACCTTACACTTATTAACCCCTAATCTACCGCCCCCGCTATCGCTGACACCTGCATTACACAATTAACCCCTAATCTGCCTCTCAGTACACCACCGCAACCTACATTACCCCTAATCTGCTGTCCCTAACATCACCGACACCTATATTATATTTATTAATCCCTAATCTGCCCCCCTAATCTGCCGACCGGACCTCGCCGCTACTCTAATGAATGTATTAACCCCTAAACCGCCGCACTCCCGCCTCACAAACACTATAATAAATATTATTAACCCCTAATCTGCCCTCCCTAACATCGCCGCCACCTAACTTCAAGTATTAACCCCTAATCTGCCGACCGGACCTCGCCGCTACTCTAATAAATGTATTAACCCCTAAAGCTAAGTCTAACCCTAACCCTAACACCCCCCTAAATTAAATATAATTTTAATCTAACGAAATAAATTAAATCTTATTAACTAAAGTATTCCTATTTAAAGCTAAATACTTACCTGTAAAATAAACCCTAATATAGCTACAATATAACGAATAATTATATTGTAGCTATTTTAGGATTTATATTTATTTTACAGGCAACTTTGTATTTATTTTAACTAGATACAATAGCTATTAAATAGTTATTTATTTAATAGCTACCTGGTTAAAATAATTACAAAATTACCTGTAAAATAAATCCGAACCTAAGTTACAATTAAACCTAACACTACACTAGCAATAAATTAATTAAATAAATTACCTACAATTACCTACAATTAAATAAACTAAACTAAATTACAAAAACAAACAAACACTAAATTACAAAAAATAAAAAAAGATTACAAGAATTTTAAGCTAATTACACCTACTCTAAGCCCCCTAATAAAATAACAGAGCCCCCCAAAATAAAAAAATGTCCCTACCCTAATCTAAATTAAAAAAGTTAACAGCTCTATTACCAGCCCTTAAAAGGGCTTTTTGCGGGGCATGCCCCAAAGTAATCAGCTCTTTTGCCTGTAAAAAAAAACACAATAGCACCCCCAACATTAAAACCCACCACCCACATACCCCTACTCTAACCCAAACCCCCCTTAAATAAACCTAACACTACCCCCTGAAGATCTCCCTACCTTGAGTCGTGTTCACCCAGCTGGGCACCGATGGACCAAAAGAGGACATCCGGAGCGGCAGAAGTCTTCATCCTATCCAGGCAGAAGAGGACATCCGGACCGGCAGACATCTTCATCCAAGCGGCATCTTCTATCTTCATCCATCCGGAGAGGAGTGGAGCCATCTTCTTCCAGCCGACGCGGATCCATCCTTCTTCCCCGATGCCTACTCGCCGAATGAAGGTTCCTTTAAATGACATCATCCAAGATGGCGTCCCTCGAATTCCGATTGGCTGATAGGATTCTATCAGCCAATCGGAATTAAGGTAGAAAAAATCTGATTGGCTGATTGAATCAGCCAATCAGATTCAAGTTCAATCGGATTGGCTGATCCAATCAGCCAATCAGATTGAGCTCGCATTCTATTGGCTGTTCCGATCAGCCAATAGAATGCGAGCTCAATCTGATTGGCTGATTGGATCAGCCAATCCGATTGAACTTGAATCTGATTGGCTGATTCAATCAGCCAATCAGATTTTTCCTACCTTAATTCCGATTGGCTGATAGAATCCTATCAGCCAATCGGAATTCGAGGGACGCCATCTTGGATTACGTCATTTAAAGGAACATTCATTCGGCGAGTAGGCGTCGGGGAAGAAGGATGGATCCGCAACGGCTGGAAGAAGATAGCTCCGCTCCGCTCCGGATGGATGAAGATAGAAGATGCTGCTTGGATGAAGATGTCTGCCGGTCCGGATGTCCTCTTCTGCCCGGATAGGATGAAGACTTCTGCCGCTCCGGATGTCCTCTTTTGGTCCATTGGTGCCCGGCTGAGTGAACATGACTCAAGGTAGGGAGATCTTCAGAGGGGTAGTGTTAGCTTTATTTAAGGGGGTTTGGGTTAGAGTAGGGGTATGTGGGTGGTGGGTTTTAATGTTGGGGGGTTGTATTGTGTTTTTTTACAGGCAAAAGAGCTGATTACTTTGGGGCATGCCCCGTAAAAAGCCTTTTAAGGGCTGGTAATAGAGCTGTTAACTTTTTTAATTTAGATTAGGGTAGGGAATTTTTTTTATTTTGGGGAGCTTTGTTATTTTATTAGGGGGCTTAGAGTAGGTGTAATTAGCTTAAAATTCTTGTAATCTTTTTTTATTTTTTGTAATTTAGTGTTTGTTTGTTTTTGTGATTTAGTTTAGTTTATTTAATTGTAGGTAATTGTAGGTAATTTATTTAATTAATTTATTGCTAGTGTAGTGTTAGGTTTAATTGTAACTTAGGTTAGGATTTATTTTACAGGTAATTTTGTAATTATTTTAACTAGGTAGCTATTAAATAGTTAATAACTATTTAATAGCTATTGTACCTAGTTAAAATAAATACAAAGTTGCCTGTAAAATAAATATAAATCCTAAAATAGGTACAATATAATTATTCGTTATATTGTAGCTATATTAGGGTTTATTTTACAGGTAAGTATTTAGCTTTAAATAGGAATACTTTAGTTAATAAGATTTAATTTATTTAGTTACATTAAAATTATATTTAATTTAGGGGGGTGTTAGGGTTAGACTTAGCTTTAGGGGTTAATACATTTATTATAGTAGCGGCGAGGTCCGGTCGGCAGATATGGGGTTAATACTTGAAGTTAGGTGGCGCCGATGTTAGGGAGGGCAGATTAGGGGTTAATACTATTTATTATAGGGTTTGTGAGGCGGGAGTGTGGCGGTATAGGGGTTAATACATTTATTAGAGTAGCGGCGAGGTCTGGTCGGCAGATTAGGGGTTAATAAGTGTAGGTAGGTAGCGGCGACATTGGGGGGGCAGATTAGGGGTTAATAAATATTATGCAGGTGTCGGCGATGTTAGGGGCAGCAGATTAGGGGTTCATAGGGATAATGTAGGTGGTGGCAGATTAGGGGTTAAAAATATTTATTATAGTGGCGGCGATGTGGGGGGACCTCGGTTTAGGGGTACATAGGTAGTTTATGGGTGTTAGTGTACTTTAGAGCACAGTAGATAAGAGCTTTATAAACCGGCGTTAGCCCAGAAAGCTCTTAACTACTGACTTTTTTCTGCGGCTGGAGTCTTGTCGGTAGAGGGTCTACTGCTCACTTCAGCCAAGACTCTAAATACCGGCGTTAGGAAGATCCCATTGAAAAGATAGGATACACAATTGGCTAAGGGGATATGTGGTATGGAAAAGTCGCGGCTTGAAAGTGAGCTTTAGACCCTTACCTACACAACTCTAAATACCAGCGGGCGGCCAAAAGCAGCGTTAGGACCCCTTAACGCTGCTTTTGACGGCTACCGCAGAACTCTAAATCTAGGCGTTAGGTTTTATTTTTATTTCACAGCTAAGTTTGTAATTATTTTAACTAGGTAGACTAGTTAGTAAATAGTTATTAACTATTTACTAACTACCTAGTTAAGATAAATACAAATTTACCTGTAAAATAAAACCTAACCTGTCTTACACTAACACCTAACCTTACACTACAATTAAATAAATTACATTAATTAAATACAATTAACTAAATTACAACAAACAAAAACACAAAATTACACAAAATAAAAAATAAATTATCAAATATTTAAACTAATTACACCTAATCTAATAGCCCTATCAAAATAAAAAAGCCTCCCCAAAATAATAAAACCCTAGCCTAAACTAAACTGCCAATAGCCCTTAAAAGGGCCTTTTGCAGGGCATTGCCCCAAAGAAATCAGCTCTTTTACCTGTAAAAAAAATACAAACACCCCCCCAACAGTAAAACCAACCACCCACACAACCAAACAGCCCAAATAAAAACCTACCTAAAAAAACCTAAGCTCCCCATTGCCCTGAAAAGGGCATTTGGATGGGCATTGCCCTTAAAAGGGCATTTAGCTCTTTTTCAAGTGCCCAAACCCTTGTCTAAAAATAAAACCCACCCAATAAACCCTTAAAAAAAACCTAACACTAACCCCCGAAGATCCACTTACAGTTTTGAAGACCGGACATCCATCCTCAATGAAGCCGGAAGAAGTCTTCATCCAAGCGGCAAGAAGTCCTAAACGAAGCCGGGAGAAGTCTTCATCCAAGCTGGCAGAAGTGGTCCTCAAGATGGGCATCCAGACGGCATCTTCTATCTTCATCCATCTGGCGCAGAGCGGCTCCATCTTCAAGACATACGGCGCGGAGCATCCTCTTCAATCAACGTCTTCTTGCAGAATGAAGGTTCCTAAAAAACCTAAGCTCCCCATTGCCCTGAAAAGGGCATTTGGATGGGCATTGGCCTTAAAAGGGCATTTAGCTCTTTTTCAGCCCAAACCCTAAGCTAAAAATAAAACCCACCAAATAAACCCTTAAAAAAACCTAACACTAACCCCCGAAGATCCACTTACAGTTTTTGAAGACCCGACATCCATCCTCAACGAAGTGGCAGAAGTCCTCAGCGAAGCCGGCAGAAGTCTTCATCCAAGCGGCCAGAAGTCTTCATCCAGACGGCATCTTCTATCTTCATCCCTCCAGCGCGGAGCGGCTCCATCTTCAAGACATCCAGCGCAGAGCATCCTCTTCTTCCGACGGCTCTTCCCGAATAAAGGTTCCTTTAAGTGACGTCATCCGCGCCGGATGGATGAAGATAGAAGATGCCGTCTGGATGAAGACTTCTGCCGGCTTGGATGAAGACTTCGGCCCACTTGGATGAAGACTTCTGCCGGCTTCGATGAGGACTTCTGCCGCTTCGTTGAGGATGAATGTCAGGTCTTCAAAAACTGTAAGTGGATCTTCGGGGGTTAGTATTAGGTTTTTTAAGGGTTTATTGGGTGGGTTTTATTTTTAGCTTAGGGTTTGGGCAGAAAAAGAGCTAAATGCCCTTTTAAGGGCAATGCCCATCCAAATGCCCTTTTCAGGGCAATGGGGAGCTTAGGTTTTTTTAGGTAGGTTTTTATTTGGGGGGTTTGGTTGTGTGGGTGGTGGGTTTTACTGTTGGGGGTTTGTATTTATTTTTACAGGTAAAAGAGATGATTTCTTTGGGGCAATGCCCCACAAAAGGCCCTTTTAAGGGCTATTGGCGGTTTAGTTTAGGCTAGGGTTTATTTTTTATTTTGGGGGGGCTTTTTCATTTTGATAGGGCTATTAGATTAGGTGTAATTAATTTATATTATTATTATATATTTTATAATTTCTTTTTTATTTTGTGTAATTTAGTGTTTGTTTGTTTTTTGTAATTTAGTTAATTGTATTTAATAAATGTAATTTATTTCATTGTAGTGTAAGGTTAGGTTTTAGTGTAACTCATGTTAGGTTTTACAGACATTAAAACAGTCTGTGTCACTGTTTGTAAAGATCTCCATTTTGTGCCGGAGGCAGGTGTGAGTGGGAATGCGGGACGTGATTGAGGGCCACAGAGGTGGAGGAAGGAAGGAGGGGGAGGAGGGGCCCTACCTTGCAGAATTTTTGTAGGGAGATGGAGGGATGGGAAGCTACAGTACTGCAAAAGGATGGATTGGAAGGGGGGCCCTACCTAACGATTGGGGAGAGGTAGGGGGCACCACTAGAGAAAAAAAGAAAAATTAATAAATAAAAAAAACATATAAAATGGGTATTACCAGCACCTAAGATGACTGCCACAAGTGGGAGAGGGTTAAAGAGCGTTTTGTGGGGGATCAGGGAGGTGGGAGGGTTGAGGAGGGATCACTACATTGCAGAATTTTTTTTTTTTTTTAAAAAAGACCCTTAAACTGCATACTGCATACATATTAGCGCTGCGGAAGCTGTTGGCGCTCTACAAATAACCAATAATAATAATACTGGCAGACTGTACCTTGGGTTGTCTTCTTTAAAAATATCTATAATTTTCATAGGTAAAAAAAAAAAATCTAAAGCTGTTTTTCTGTTTAAATGGAGAGATAGTAAAAATTTTAAAATTTATCCGGTACTTTGGTCAAGTTTTTCTCTGAAATTCTCCGTAGCGAAGGGGTTAAAGGGCCAGTAGTTGAAAAACTCTATGCTCATTAGACTATCGACCATTAAGGAAAGCTTTTAAAGGGAAAATTTTATAGTACAGTGTCACTTTAACTTTAAGTTTAAAATAAAATTAGAGCGTGTCATTTTTTTGACTATCATGGCCCTTTTCTTTCGAAATTCAGATAGGGCATACAATTTTAAACAACTTTCCAATTCATTTCTATAATCTATCCTTTGTTGAAAAGCATAGCTAGGTAAGCTCAGCACCTGGGTGCTAAATGCTGATTGGTGAGTTATGTAGAGAGATATTGATTTGAAATAAGCGGTGTTAGTGCTCAATAGCGCTAATATATTTGTGCTCCAAATCTGCACCTTTATCTATATTTTGTCATTCTCCAGGAATTTCTTCTAAAAATACTTTAACAAGAGTATTTTATTTTTACACTTTGTATATCCCTTTAAATGGAAAAACATGCAGAACCACAATCCTTTAGACTGATACATGGAAAAATGAATTTATCAGGAAAGATAACAGGAGTCAAGTGAGGACCCAGCTGTGTAACTGAGTTCTGTTTAATCTCATCCCTGTAATTACTAGAAGGAGCAGCCATCATTGAAGCAGTCTAGGGACGCCTACTATGCTTCATGTTTCCTAAAAAAGGAGCCATATAACAAGCAATCAGGGCTATCTTCCCAGGCACAAAGCTGTTTACCTTAGTATTTCGGAGTCTCCATGAGAAAATGATGGAAACGTTTATTTGTCTCAAGCAGAGGCCTATATCAGAAAAGGGCTTTTCCATTTTGAGAAGTTTTATCCAGTGTGATCCATCTTCTCTGACACCGCAGGATAAGCCCGATTTACTTCAAAGGAAACAAAAGGTTTAACAATTGTTTGATGTCAAGCCACTTGCCTAAATCTCATAAAACAAAATATAAAAATGTTCTGAAGACCACTCAATGCTGTTTAGTCTGACTGAAGCAGAAAAGAAAAAAGTGTGTGGTCAACTTATAGTAATCTCTTGGCATTTTCATAGAAGAAGAAAGAACAGCAAGACACTATGCTGGTGAAATTGTTAAAGGGGCAGTAACTTCAAAATTAAACTTTCATGATTTGGATAGAGAATTAAATTTTTAATAACTTTCCAATTGAATCTTATTATCAGATTTTCTTCTTTCACTTTGTATAATTGGTTAAAAAGCAAACCTACGTAGGCTTAGGAACACCAATGCACTATGGGAGCTAGTTGCTGATTGGCAGTTTCACATATATGCACATCTCATTGGCTCACCTGATGTGTTCATCAGACTCTCAGTAGTGCGTTGCTGCTTCTTCAACAAAAGATACCAAGAAAACAAAGCAAATTTAATAACTGAAGTAATTAGGAAAGTTGCTAATTGTATGTTCAATTTCAATCAAATTGTGGGTTTCGTATCCCTTTAAAGGAACACTGACAAATTACCTTATATGAATTAAGATAATCATATGCATTTTATTTTAGCCTCTATTAATTTCTCTATATAATTATATTTTATTTTCACATACTGCTGGACATTAGATGTTATTTCCTTTGGTATTTCATGAGTTTATTGGATCAACCATTTTTAGCTAATTTTTGTAGTAGCCTAAGTAGAGATAACAGATTTACATTGGGGCTCTAGTCTGATTAAAAAAAGTGAACTGGGTTCAGCTCATTTATGATGTGCTGAATATTTCTATTAAAGGGACATGGCTGCACAAACATACATAAAAGTGCATGGATTGGAAAATGTTGTGTTCTATACAAACAGTATCTCTGCTGAGTAACAGGAAAAGCACCACAGTACATACGCTGAGGTGGAAGCATTTGTGTTGGTAATACAAAGCTATTTTATGGGCCAGATTACAAGCGGGGTGCTCACAGTTATGCGCATGCAATAAGGAGTTTATTGCAGGTGTTTGGGCACCTTAGGTTTTTTGATTGTATTACAAGTTGAAAGTAAACACCACTGCTTGAGCACAATTGAAGTTAGCGCACGTACTCAGATGTTTTGCAAAAAGAAAAGTCTGAAAAAACACATAAAAAATACAAAGTACAGTTACACTCATAATAACTGTCTAATAAAAAAAAAATATTTTTTTTAAATTGCACAAAAAAGTTATAAGGGCGCAAACAAATCAGGTCTCAGGTTTTAAAAAAGGCAGTCAAAGGGCTTTAACATTGAGATACATACATATTTCTAACAATGGATATATATATGTGTGTGTGTGTATTTATATGTGTGTACATATGTATTGATGTATTTATATGTGTGTACATATGTATTGATGTATTTATATGTGTGTACATATGTATTGATGTATTTATATGTGTGTACATATGTATTGATGTATTTATATGTGTGTACATATGTATTGATGTATTTATATGTGTGTACATATGTATTGATGTATTTATATGTGTGTACATATGTATTGATGTATTTATATATATATGTACATATGTATTGATGTATTTATATATATATGTACATATGTATTGATGTATTTATATGTGTATATATGTATTTACAGACATTTTACACATATAAATACATAAATACATATGTACGCATATATAAATATATATGAGAACATTGGAGCCCTTTGCATTTATGCAATGTTCATATTTAATAAGGTATTATACTGTGTATTTACTGTAAATATTTCACATTCCAATGTTATGCACATAGCAGAGTATGTCCTAAGTATTTATAAATAGATATTCATATATATGTATACAGTATATATATATATATATATATATATATATATATATATATATATATATATATATATATATATATATATATATATATATATATATTTATATATGTATGTATGTATCTATACCTGAATATAATCATGTATATACATAAGTATAGACATTACACCAAAACAACAGCATATATATGTAGAAATATGTATTTATGATTAAATATTACATATTTTGCTATGTAAAGAACATTGGAATGTAAAATATTTCTATTTTCATGTCTGGTTAGCGCACTTGAGAATATGCTATCAGGTTTGTGCGCAAGTAGGGTGTTAGGGTTTTTTCCACTTTTTTGCTCTATTAACTTCTATGGGGGAATAGCTTATCACATTTCAATTTTTTATGTACTTTCAACTTGTAATATGAGTGCAACTCGTTGCGCAGAAAAATCATACTTTTTGTGCAGTATATTTGCAGATTTGGTCCATATATTCATGCCCCCATTGCACTTACCTGAATTCGAATATTGACTATGTTAAAGTACAATACCATGAAAATGAACAGTAGCTCTGAAAGGCTGAGATGACTGCTGCCAATGCAAGAACCGATGAGCAAACCATTGTTTTGAGTATATTACTGAATCTGATAAATAAATTGTTTGTGTAGTAATCAAAGGGTATCTACATGTCAGTAAGTAGTGAGATCCCCAGACTTAAAGGGACAGTATACTGTAAAATAGTTTTTCCCTTAATGTGTTTACAATTGCTTTTTTTACCAACTGCAGAGTAAAAAATGTATGAAAATTAGCTTTTTAAGGTTTATTTGTGTATATTAAAGCACTGATTTTGTGTTTTGAAGTCACAACCTAATAAAATGGGTTGAGCTTGTAGGTATAATCAGATCTCATTACTGTATCACACTGTGTACATATACATGTGTCTGTATCTTATATCTGTAGGTATAATCAGATCTCATTACTTTATCACATTGTGTACATATACATGTGTCTGTATCTTATATCTGTAGGTATAATCAGATCTTATTACTGTATCACATTGTGTACATATACATGTGTCTTTATCTTATATCTGTAGGTATAATCAGATCTCATTACTGTATCACACTGTGTACATATACATGTGTCTGTATCTTATATCTGTAGGTATAATCAGATCTCATTACTGTATCACATTGTGTACATATACATGTGTCTTTATCTTATATCTGTAGGTATAATCAGATCTCATTACTGTATCACACTGTGTACATATACATGTGTCTTTATCTTATATCTGTAGGTATAATCAGATATCATTACTGTATCACACTGTGTACATATACATGTGTCTGTATCTTATATCTGTAGGTATAATCAGATCTCATTACTGTATCACATTGTGTACATATACATGTGTCTGTATCTTATATCTGTAGGTATAATCAGATCTCATTACTGTATCACACTGTGTACATATACATGTGTCTGTATCTTACATCTGTAGGTATAATCAGATCTCATTACTGTATCACATTGTGTACACATACATGTGTCTTTATCTTATATCTGTAGGTATAATCAGATCTCATTACTGTATCACATTGTGTACATATGCATGTGTCTGTATCTTATATCTGTAGGTATAATCAGATCTCATTACTGTATCACATTGTGTACATATGCATGTGTCTGTATCTTATATCTGTAGGTATAATCAGATCTCATTACTGTATCACACTGTGTACATATACATGTGTCTGTATCTCATATCTGTAGGTATAATCCGATCTCATTACTGTATCACACTGTGTACATATACATGTGTCTTTATCTTATATCTGTAGGTATAATCAGATCTCATTACTGTATCACATTGTGTACATATGCATGTGTCTGTATCTTATATCTGTAGGTATAATCAGATCTCATTACTGTATCACACTGTGTACATATACATGTGTCTGTATCTTATATCTGTAGGTATAATCAGATCTCATTACTGTATCACATTGTGTACATATACATGTGTCTTTATCTTATATCTGTAGGTATAATCAGATCTCATTACTGTATCACATTGTGTACATATACATGTGTCTGTATCTTATATCTGTAGGTATAATCAGATCTCATTACTGTATCACATTGTGTACATATACATGTGTCTTTATCTTATATCTGTAGGTATAATCAGATCTCATTACTGTATCACATTGTGTACATATACATGTGTCTGTATCTTATATCTGTAGGTATAATCAGATCTCATTACTGTATCACATTGTGTACATATACATGTGTCTTTATCTTATATCTGTAGGTATAATCAGTTCTCATTACTTTATTACATTGTGTACATATACATGTGTCTGTATCTTATATCTGTAGGTATAATCAGATATCATTACTGTATTACACTGTGTACATATACATGTGTCTGTATCTTATATCTGTAGGTATAATCAGATCTCATTACTGTATCACATTGTGTACATATACATGTGTCTGTATCTTATATCTGTAGGTATAATCAGATCTCATTACTTTATCACACTGTGTACATATACATGTGTCTGTATCTTATATCTGTAGGTATAATCCGATCTCATTACTGTATCACACTGTGTACATATACATGTGTCTGTATCTTATATCTGTAGGTATAATCAGATCTCATTACTGTATCACATTGTGTACATATACATGTGTCTGTATCTTATATCTGTAGGTATAATCAGATCTCATTACTGTATCACATTGTGTACATATACATGTGTCTGTATCTTATATCTGTAGGTATAATCAGATCTCATTACTGTATCACATTGTGTACATATACATGTGTGTGTATCTTATATCTGTAGGTATAATCAGATCTCATTACTGTATCACACTGTGTACATATACATGTGTCTGTATCTTATATCTGTAGGTATAATCAGATCTCATTACTGTATCACATTGTGTACATATACATGTGTCTGTATCTTATATCTGTAGGTATAATCAGATCTCATTACTGTATCACATTGTGTACATATACATGTGTCTGTATCTTATATCTGTAGGTATAATCAGATCTCATTACTGTATCACATTGTGTACATATACATGTGTCTTTATCTTATATCTGTAGGTATAATCAGATCTCATTACTGTATCACATTGTGTACATATACATGTGTCTGTATCTTATATCTGTAGGTATAATCAGATCTCATTACTGTATCACATTGTGTACATATACATGTGTCTGTATCTTATATCTGTAGGTATAATCAGATCTCATTACTTTATCACATTGTGTACATATACATGTGTCTGTATCTTATATCTGTAGGTATAATCAGATCTCATTACTGTATCACATTGTGTACATATACATGTGTCTGTATCTTATATCTGTAGGTATAATCAGATCTCATTACTGTATCACATTGTGTACATATACATGTGTCTGTATCGTATATCTGTAGGTCTAATCAGATCTCATTACTGTATCACACTGTGTACATATACATGTGTCTTTATCTTATATCTGTAGGTATAATCAGATCTCATTACTGTATCACATTGTGTACATATACATGTGTCTGTATCTTATATCTGTAGGTATAATCAGATCTCATTACTGTATCACATTGTGTACATATACATGTGTCTGTATCTTATATCTGTAGGTATAATCAGATCTCATTACTGTATCACACTGTGTACATATACATGTGTCTTTATCTTATATCTGTAGGTATAATCAGATCTCATTACTGTATCACACTGTGTACATATACATGTGTCTTTATCTTATATCTGTAGGTATAATCAGATCTCATTACTTTATCACACTGTGTACATATACATGTGTCTTTATCTTATATCTGTAGGTATAATCAGATCTCATTACTGTATCACACTGTGTACATATACATGTGTCTGTATCTTACATCTGTAGGTATAATCAGATCTCATTACTTTATCACATTGTGTACATATACATGTGTCTGTATCTTATATCTGTAGGTATAATCATATCTCATTACTGTATCACATTGTGTACATATACATGTGTCTGTATCTTATATCTGTAGGTATAATCAGATCTCATTACTGTATCACACTGTGTACATATACATGTGTCTTTATCTTATATCTGTAGGTATAATCAGATCTCATTACTGTATCACACTCTGTACATATACATGTGTCTCTATATTATATCTGTAGGTATAATCATATCTCATTACTGTATCACACTGTGTACATATACATGTGTCTGTATCTTATATCTGTAGGTATAATCAGATATCATTACTGTATTACACTGTGT
Source organism: Bombina bombina (assembly GCF_027579735.1). Taxonomy (NCBI): domain Eukaryota; kingdom Metazoa; phylum Chordata; class Amphibia; order Anura; family Bombinatoridae; genus Bombina; species Bombina bombina. The sequence goes on from NW_026511743.1 coordinate 30,597, forward strand.
ACATATACATGTGTCTGTATCTTATATCTGTAGGTATAATCAGATCTCATTACTGTATCACATTGTGTACATATACATGTGTCTGTATCTTATATCTGTAGGTATAATCAGATCTCATTACTGTATCACATTGTGTACATATACATGTGTCTGTATCTTATATCTGTAGGTATAATCAGATCTCATTACTGTATCACATTGTGTACATATACATGTGTCTTTATCTTATATCTGTAGGTATAATCAGATCTCATTACTGTATCACATTGTGTACATATACATGTGTCTGTATCTTATATCTGTAGGTATAATCAGATCTCATTACTGTATCACACTGTGTACATATACATGTGTCTGTATCTTATATCTGTAGGTATAATCAGATCTCATTACTGTATCACATTGTGTACATATACATGTGTCTGTATCTTATATCTGTAGGTATAATCAGATCTCATTACTGTATCACATTGTGTACATATACATGTGTCTGTATCTTATATCTGTAGGTATAATCAGATCTCATTACTGTATCACATTGTGTACATATACATGTGTCTGTATCTTATATCTGTAGGTATAATCAGATCTCATTATTGTATCACACTGTGTACATATACATGTGTCTGTATCTTATATCTGTAGGTATAATCATATCTCATTACTTTATCACACTGTGTACATATACATGTGTCTGTATCTTATATCTGTAGGTATAATCATATCTCATTACTGTATCACACTGTGTACATATACATGTGTATTTATCTTATATCTGTAGGTATAATCAGATCTCATTACTGTATCACATTGTGTACATATACATGTGTCTGTATCTTATATCTGTAGGTATAATCAGATCTCATTACTGTATCACATTGTGCACATATACATGTGTCTGTATCTTATATCTGTAGGTATACTCAGATCTCATTACTGTATCACATTGTGTACATATACATGTGTCTTTATCTTATATCTGTAGGTATAATCATATCTCATTACTTTATCACACTGTGTACATATACATGTGTCTGTATCTTATATCTGTAGGTATAATCATATCTCATTACTGTATCACACTGTGTACATATACATGTGTCTGTATCTTATATCTGTAGGTATAATCAGATCTCATTACTGTATCACATTATGTACATATACATGTGTCTGTATCTTATATCTGTAGGTATAATCAGATCTCATTACTGTATCACACTGTGTACATATACATGTGTCTGTATCTTATATCTGTAGGTATAATCAGATCTCATTACTTTATCACACTGTGTACATATACATGTGTCTGTATCTTATATCTGTAGGTATAATCATATCTCATTACTGTATCACACTGTGTACATATACATGTGTCTGTATCTTATATCTGTAGGTATAATCAGATCTCATTACTGTATCACACTGTGTACATATACATGTGTCTGTATCTTATATCTGTAGGTATAATCAGATCTCATTACTGTATCACACTGTGTACATATACACGTGTCTGTATCTTATATCTGTAGGTATACTCAGATCTCATTACTGTATCACATTGTGTACATATACATGTGTCTTTATCTTATATCTGTAGGTATAATCATATCTCATTACTTTATCACACTGTGTACATATACATGTGTCTGTATCTTATATCTGTAGGTATACTCAGATCTCATTACTGTATCACATTGTGTACATATACATGTGTCTTTATCTTATATCTGTAGGTATAATCATATCTCATTACTTTATCACACTGTGTACATATACATGTGTCTGTATCTTATATCTGTAGGTATAATCAGATCTCATTACTGTATCACACTGTGTACATATACATGTCTGTATCTTATATCTGTAGGTATAATCAGATCTCATTACTGTATCACACTGTGTACATATACATGTGTCTGTATCTTATATCTGTAGGTATAATCAGATCTCATTACTGTATCACATTGTGTACATATACATGTGTCTGTATCTTATATCTGTAGGTATAATCAGATCTCATTACTGTATCACACTGTGTACATATACATGTGTCTGTATCTTATATCTGTAGGTATAATCAGATCTCATCACTGTATCACACTGTGTACATATACATGTGTCTGTATCTTATATCTGTAGGTATAATCAGATCTCATTACTGTATCACATTGTGTACATATACATGTGTCTGTATCTTATATCTGTAGGTATAATCAGATCTCATTACTTTATCACACTGTGTACATATACATGTGTCTGTATCTTATATCTGTAGGTATAATCAGATCTCATTACTGTATCACATTGTGTACATATACATGTGTCTGTATCTTATATCTGTAGGTATAATCAGATCTCATTACTGTATCACATTGTGTACATATACATGTGTCTTTATCTTATATCTGAAGGTATAATCAGATCTCATTACTGTATCACATTGTGTACATATACATGTGTCTGTATCTTATATCTGTAGTATAATCAGATCTCATTACTGTATCACACTGTGTACATATACATGTGTCTGTATCTTATATCTGTAGGTATAATCCGATCTCATTACTGTATCACATTGTGTACATATACATGTGTCTGTATCTTATATCTGTAGGTATAATCCGATCTCATTACTGTATCACATTGTGCACATATACCTGCTTCTTTATCTTATATCTGTCCTTAAAACAATCACCAGTACTTTGAGAGAACAATGGAAAATCAACATTTTATTACCTTATCTCTGCTATATCGCACTGGGAGTGTAATTTCTTCTGTTGGCTGTGTTTACAAAGCTTATCTATAGCTGGTACGCGCGGCCACAAACTTTCAGAATAGGTGGGGATACCACATGCTAAATCAACAATTTCAAATGCCAATATAAGGGTAAAGGAGCTACTTGTAAACAATTTAATACACTCCAGCAGGTAAAGTGGATCATTGGGAACAAATTAACATTTTTGAGTAAACTGTCCCTTTAAGTCTACTCTTATACAGCTGCAGCTGTATAAAATCTGAGTATAATTACAGGGTAAACAATGGGTAGCCTCTAAAAACTAATATTGAATGTAAAACAGCATGTATATATATATATATATGTATATTGTGGCCAAAAATATTGGCATCCTTGCATTCCTGTCAGATAATGCACCACTTTGCCCAGAAAATTGTTGCAATTACAAATGTTTAGGCATTCTCATGTTTATTTTTTTTGTTTGTATTCGTATGACACAAAAAAAGTGGAGAAAAAAAAAGCCAAATCTGACACATTCCATGCAAAACTCCAAAAATGGACTGGACAAAATTATTGGCACCCTCAATTTAATATTTGGTAGCACACCCCTTGGAAAAAATAACTGAACTCAATCGCTTCCTGTAACCATCAATGAGTTTCTTACACCTCTCTACTGTAATTTTGGACCACTCTTCTTTCGCCAACTGCTCTAGGTCTCTCAGATTAGAAGGGTTCATTTACCCAACTGCTGTTTTGAGATCTCTCCACAGGTGCTCTATGGGATTGAGATCTGGATTCATTGCTGGCCAGTTCAGTACTCTACAGCGCTTTGTCTTAACCCATCTCTGGGTGCTTTTTGATGTGTGCTTTGGGTCATTATCATGCTGTAAGACGGTGACCCATGACCTCTGATGAAGACCGACAGAATTCTTTGGTAGTCTTCAGATTTCATAATGCCATGCACACAGTCAAGACTTCCAGTGCCTGAAGCAGCCAAGAAACCCCAAAACATCAGTGAACCTCCACCATGTTTGACTGTAGGGACTGTATTCTTTAAAAGCCTCATTTCTTTTTCTGAAAACAGTAGAATGATGGGCTTTACCAAAAAGCTGTAATTTTGTTTCGTCTGCCAATAGCACATTCTCCCCAAAGGATTTTGTCTTCCTCAGGTAAGTTTGGCAAACTCCAATCTAGCTTTTTTATGTTTCTGTGTCAGCAGTTGGTCTCCTACCATAGCATCCCTTTTCATTCAGATGGCGACGTATAGTGCAAGCTGACACATTTGTACCCTGTGCCTGAAATGAAGGTCAGCTTGAATTTGTCTGGAAGCTGATCGAGTTTCTTCCACCATTCAAACAATCGTTTGTTGCAATCTTTGATCAATTTTTCTCTTTCGTCGATGTCCAGGGAGATTAGCTACAGTGCAATCGGCTGTAAACTTCTTGACAATGTAACGCACAGAGGACACAGGAACATTAAGATCTCTGGATCTATGGTTATTTGTATATTACCCTGTGAAAAGTCATGCAACCATAACATAGTAAATATATTACACGTTTTTATGTATTTAGCGTGGATGACACTTTAAAAAATAAATAAAAGCACACACTTGTTTTAATGTACAAGTGATAAATATCCCACAAGGGTAACAGGCCATCAAAACGACCCTAAAGACCTCTTGTTTTAAAGACCCTCCTAAAAATAAAGCCCCTGTATACGTTTTAATAGCCAGGTGATCCCTGTGGTTAATAGTGATCACCTGGTGTGAATAAATGTGCATTTATTTGTACAGAGGCTCATGGGAGCCCCTATGTGCAGATCAAAGTTACATAACTATACTGAAAGCCCCTTATTTATTTGAGGATAACCCCTTCTTTTTAATATAGATTTCAGGGGGGAAAACACATACTATTGTTTATAACATTCTTTATTAAAGGCCAGATTACAAGTGGAGTGGTATTTAACGCTCCCTCTTGAGTGTTAACTCTGCTAGAAATGAGCTTTTTTTGCGCGTTGGGTTGGGCTCGTAGTAACACATAAATATATATGTATATACACATACTAACACATAAATATATATGTATATACACATAGTAACACATAAATATATATGTATATACACATACTAACACATAAATATATATATGTATATACACATAGTAACACATAAATATATATGTATATACACATAGTAACACATAAATATATATGTATATACACATAGTAACACATAAATATATATGTATATACACATATTAACAGATAAATATATATGTATATACACACAGTAACACATAAATATATATGTATATACACATAATAACACATAAATATATATGTAAAAATCTAAAAAAATGAGAAAGAAAGCGCACAAAGGCACCTACATAGTGCAAATCAATTTAATTTAAACAATAATACAGGGGTATATTAAAACTGCTCCCCGTAGGGTATCTACTCACAAGAGTCAACCTCAAACTTGTGAGGTATGTTTGAGCATGTAGTTTGAAAGTTCCGCTCAGAACCGCTTGCTATGAAAGTGCTTAATCAAAGAAGTCAGGACAAATCCAACCTGAATGCCGGGTGTCGCTGTCTGTAACTCGAGATCTGGACAAGTATTTCTCCCGGCCTCTTATTCCACTCACATCCCTTTTTGGTAGGAGTTTTTTTGGGATACAATCTTTCTTGAGCAAAATGGTCCGTGCAGATACAAACACAGCTGATCGCAAATAGTGCTGGCAGAATGGTGAACCGCTGAGGGAGAGAGCTGAGATCCCAGGAACAATCAGACTGAATTCTGAATCCTCATTAATTGTTCCTGGGATCTCAGCTCTCTCCCTCAGCTCTCAGATCTCAGCTCTCTCCCTCAGCGGTTCACCATTCTGCCAGCACTATTTGCGATCAGCTGTGTTTGTATCTGCACGGACCATTTTGCTCAAGAAAGATTGTATCCCAAAAAAACTCCTACCAAAAAGGGATGTGAGTGGAATAAGAGGCCGGGAGAAATACTTGTCCAGATCTCGAGTTACAGACAGCGACACCCGGCATTCAGGTTGGATTTGTCCTGACTTCTTTGATTAAGCACTTTCATAGCAAGCGGTTCTGAGCGGAACTTTCAAACTACATGCTCAAACATACCTCACAAGTTTGAGGTTGACTCTTGTGAGTAGATACCCTACGGGGAGCAGTTTTAATATACCCCTGTATTATTGTTTAAATTAAATTGATTTGCACTATGTAGGTGCCTTTGTGCGCTTTCTTTCTCATTTTTTTAGATTTCTACCTTACTCCGTGAGATTCCGGAGGATTAATAAGATACAGCAGTCGACACCTACAATTGATCTGCACTATTACGTGGGATCCAACCAACTTATCCTTTTTATTGTGATTTATTATCTTATCATTATATATTTCATTCTGTTATATATTTTCAATGAATCAATATTATTTGATTATTTGAATGTTTTGATTTTGGCATCATCCAGATATTTATATTGTATTTTAAAAAAATAGGTTTATTTAGAGCGCAGTTCTGTGTTTTGAAAGAGAGGTTTTTTAACCCTTTGACATACACGCTTTTTTTGTTTCATAAATATATATGTATATACACATAGTAACACATAAATATATATGTATATACACATAGTAACACATAAATATATATGTATATACACATAGTAACACATAAATATATATGTATATACACATAATAACACATAAATATATATGTATATACACATAGTAACACATAAATATATATGTATATACACATAGTAACACATAAATATATATGTATATACACATAGTAACACATAAATATATATGTATATACACATAGTAACACATAAATATATATGTATATACACATAGTAACACATAAATATATATGTATATACACATACTAACACATAAATATATATGTATATACACATAGTAACACATAAATATATATGTATATACACATATTAACACATAAATATATATGTATATACACATACTAACACATAAATATATATGTATATACACACATAGTAACACATAACTATATATGTATATACACATACTAACACATAAATATATATGTATATACACATAATAACACATAAATATATATGTATATACACATAGTAACACATAAATATATATGTATATACACATAGTAACACATAAATATATATGTATATACACACAGTAACACATAAATATATATGTATATACACATACTAACACATAAATATATATGTATATACACACATAGTAACACATAAATATATATGTATATACACATAATAACACATAAATATATATGTATATACACATACTAACACATAAATATATATGTATATACACATAGTAACACATAAATATATATGTATATACACATACTAACACATAAATATATATGTATATACACACATAGTAACACATAAATATATATGTATATACACATAATAACACATAAATATATATGTATATACACATACTAACACATAAATATATATGTATATACACATACTAACACATAAATATATATGTATATACACATAGTAACACATAAATATATATGTATATACACATAGTAACACATAAATATATATGTATATACACACATAGTAACACATAAATATATATGTATATACACATAATAACACATAAATATATATGTATATACACATACTAACACATAAATATATATGTATATACACATACTAACACATAAATATATATGTATATACACATACTAACACATAAATATATATGTATATACACATAGTAACACATAAATATATATGTATATACACATAGTAACACATAAATATATATATGTATATACACATAGTAACACATAAATATATATGTATATACACATAATAACACATAAATATATATGTATATACACATAATAACACATAAATATATATGTATATACACATACTAACACATAAATATATATGTATATATGCATAGTAACACATAAATATATATGTATATACACATAGTAACACATAAATATATATGTATATACACATAGTAACACATAAATATATATATGTATATACACATAGTAACACATAAATATATATGTATATACACATAATAACACATAAATATATATGTATATACACAGAGCAACACATAAATATATATGTATATAAACATATAAACACATACATATATATGTATATACACATACTAACACATAAATAAATAAATATATATATATATATATATATATATATATATATATATATATATATATATATATATATAAAAGCATAGTAACACATAAATATATATGTATATACACACATAGTAACACATAAATATATATGTATATACACATACTAACACATAAATATATATGTATATACACATACTAACACATAAATATATATGTATATACACATAATAACACATAACTATATATATATATATATATATATATATATATATATATATATATACACATAGTAACACATAAATATATATATGAATATACACATAGTAACATATAAATATATATGTATGTACACATAATAACACATTAATATATATGTGTATACACATAGTAACACATAAATATATATGTATATACACATAGTAACACATAAATATATATGTATATACACATAGTAACATATAAATATATATGTATATACACATAATAACACATAAATGTATATGTATATGCACATAGTAACATATAAATATATATGTATATACATATAATAACACATAAATATATATGTATATACACATAGTAGCACATAAATATATATGTATATACACATAATAAAACATAAATATATATGTATATACACATAGTAACACATAAAAATATATGTATATACACATAGTAACATATAAATATAAATGTATATACACATAGTAACACATAAATATATATGTATATACACATAGTAACACATAAATATATATGTATATACACATAGTAACACATAAATATATATGTATATACACATACTAACACATAAATATATATGGATAGACACATATTAACACATAAATATATATGTATATACACATAGTAACACATAAATATATATGTATATACACATAGTAACACATAAATATATATGTATATACACATAGTAACACATAAATATATATGTATATACACATACTAACACATAAATATATATGGATAGACACATATTAACACATAAATATATATGTATATACACATAACACATAAATATATATGTATATACAAGTATTAGCACATAAATATATATGTATATACACATAGTAACACATAAATATATATGTATATACACACAGTAACACATAAATATATATGTATATACACAGTAACACATAAATATATATGTATATACACACAGTAACACATAAATATATATGTATATACACATAGTAACACATAAATATATATATGTATATACACATAGTAACACATAAATATATATGTATATACACATAGTAACACATAAATATATATGTATATACACATAGTAACACATAAAAATATATGTATATACACATAGTAACATATAAATATAAATGTATATACACATAGTAACACATAAATATATATGTATATACACATATAAACACATAAATATATATGTATATACACATACTAACACATAAATATATATGTATATACACACAGTAACACATAAATATATATGTATATGTATATATTCATATACATATATATTTACATTTGCTGCTCATCGCTGAACTACTTAACCCCTTTGCTGCGCTAGGTATTTTGCCGTATCCCATTGTAGCCTATGGAAGTGCGAGGTCGTGTTCGTATTGTGCTTTACCTGTAATATCAGCGCACATTTGTGTGCATTGGTATTACTGAGTGAAGTGCAAAAATTGTGCTCGCGTTAACGCAATTTTGCGCTCCACTCGTAATCTGGCCCAATATGAGGAGGTTAGGGTGTGGAACTCAGAATGCAGGAACAGATACACTGAACATTGAAAGTCATTTTGATAGCTTTACTGATAAATAAGCAAAGAACAGCTGGTAGTTCAGATCAGAGAAACAGCAAGTTTGCACATAGGGGTCGTTTTATGAAACAGTGGATGCTGCTTTCGACCCACTCCGCTTCAGGTCTGCCTGAAGCGAAAGTTAAGAAGGAGCGGTCATAAGAGGCGGAGGACAGCAATCAGCCTGATTGGATAAGATTGGGATGATTGGCACCCCATGCACCCCAATCGGATACGATCGGGTTGATTGACACCCCCTGCTAGCGAATGATTGGCCGCAAATCTGCAGGGGGCAGTATTGCACCAGCAGTTCACAAGAACTGCTGGTGCAATGATAAATGCTGACAGCGTATGCTATCGGCATTTATTGATGTGCGGCGGACATGATACGATACAGCGTATCATGTCTGTCCGCACCTTAATAAATTGAGGCTTTATGCAGATCACTTAGGGGTCAATTTATTAAGGTGCGGACGGACATGACACGCTGTATCGTATCATGTCCACCGCACATCGATAATTTATCATTGCACCAGCAGTTCTTGTGAAATGCTGGTGCAATACCGCCCCCTGCAGATTTGCGGCCAATCGGTCGCTAGCAGGGGGTGTCAATCAACCCAATCGTATGTGAATGGGCTGATTGCTGTCCGTCACCTCAGAGGGGATTAGTGTTAGATTTTTTTAAGGGTTTTTTGGGTGTGGTTTTTTTTTAGCTTAGGGTTTGGGCAATGTAAAAGAGCTTAATGCCCTTTTAAGGACAATGCCCATCCAAATGCCCATTTCAGAGCAATAGTTAGCTTAGGTTTATTTAGATAAGTTTGTATTTGGGGGGGTTGGTTGGTTGGGTGGTGGGTTTTACTGTTGGGGGGGTGTTTGTATTTTTTTTATATAGGTAAAAGAGCTGATTTCTTTGGGGCAATGCCCCACAAAAGTCCCTTTTAAGGGTCATTGGCAGTTTAGAGTAGACTAGGGTTTTTTTTTATTTTGGGGGGCTTATTATTTTGATAGTGCTATTAGATTAGGAGTAATTCGTTTTTATTTTTGATAATTTTGTTTTTTATTTTTTGTAATTTAGTGTTTATTTTTTTGTAATTTAGAAAATTGTATTTTAATACTTTAATTTATTTTATTGTTATGTTAGTTTTTAGTGTAAGGCAGGTTAGGTTTTATTTTACAGGTAACTTTGTATTTATTTTAGTTAGGTAGTTATTAAATAGTTAATAACTATTTACTAACTAGTCCACTTAGTTTAAATAAATACAAATTTACCTGTGAAATAAAAATAAACCCTAAGATAGCTACAATATAACTATTAGTTATATTGTAGCTAGCTTAGGTTTTATTTTACAGGTAAGTATGTATTTAGTTTTAAATAGGAATTATTTAGATATTAATTGTAAGGTTTATTTAGATTTATTTTAATTATATTTAAGTTAGGGGGTGTTAGGGTTAGGGTTAGGCTTAGGGTTACGTTAGGGTTAAGGTTATGCTTAGGGTTAGGGTTACATTAGGGTTAGGGTTAGGTTTAGTAGTTAATATATTTGTTTAGTGTTAGTGATGTTGGAGGCCAGAGGTTTAGGGGTTAATAACATTAGTATAGTGGCGGCGACATTGGGGGCAGCAGATTAGGGGTTAATAACTTAATGTAGGTGGCAGCGATATTAAGGGCGGCAGATTAGGGGTTAATAACTTAATGTAGGTGGCGGCGATATCGGGAGCGGCAGATTAGGGGTTAATAGTTTTATGTAGGTGGCGGGGATGTTAAGGGCGGCAGATTAAGGGTTAATAACATTATGTAGGTTGCGGCGATGTCGGGGGCGGCAGATTAGGGGTGTTTAGACGTGGTTTTTATGTTAGGGTGTTAGGTTTAAACATAACTTTTTCTTTCCCCATAGACATCAATGGGGCTGCGTTACGGAGCTTTTGTTTCCGCAATCGCAGGTGTTAGGCTTTTTTTTGCCGGCTCTCCCCATTGATGCCTATGGGGAAATTGTGCACGAGCACGTCAAAGTAGTGCTTGTATTTGGGTGCAGTATGGAGCTCAACGCCACCATATCACCCGTACAAGCCTGCTTTCTGTAAACTTGTAATAGCAGCGCTATATGGAGGTGAAATAACGCCGCTTTTGTGCTGGTCGTTAATTTCCATATAGAGCTCAAACTCGTAATCTAGCTGATTATTATTTATTATTATTGTTCCTTTTAGATTTTTCATGGTAACTTTTTTCCTAACAACAGTTTATATATACATTGTTTCACTTGCTTTATGTCGTCATTTTAAGACCTTTATCTAGTAATATTAGGGGCAACATCTATTGCACTGCAGAAGAAAAAGTCAACTATAGAACCTATCCAGCTATTGCCCCTTGCAATGCAGCATTAGGTGGCGAAATATAAGATCTCAATAGAGGTTTCTTGTGCAATCCAATCCCCTGCTCTTGTGCAAACAATTGTGTGAGCGCAGGGCCTGTCAATCACCACAAACAAGCAAGTTCAAGGTGATTCAGCTTTGCAACATTAAAGGGACATGAAACCCAATTTGTGTCTTTCATGATTCATGGGATTTTAAAAAACTTTCCAATTTACTTCTATTATCTAATTTGTTTTGTTTTCTTGGTATCCTTTCTTGATATATGACTCATGTTATTGGCTCACCAATATGTTCAGCTACCTCCCAGTAGCCAATTGCTGTCCCTTCAACAAAGTATGCCAAAAGAATGAAAAATTACATTTTATCTGAAAGAAATAAAAATGTTGAGTTCCATGTTTGCAGTTGCAGTTTCGTTCTTTGAGTGTCACAGAGGGAGACAGTTTGGCCATGGAACTTAAGGACACTGGAACTTGTGGAACAGCAATTGTTTGGGAGCCGGCCTTAGCAAACTTATCTGGGACTTTGCATTATGTGACTATCCCTGCGCCCAGGGCGCAGGGTATAAACGCCAGCAGGAACCCCCCAGGGTGCCCCAAGCTCAGGAGAGATGGTATAACCTCTCTCAGCAACCGAGAAGTGGAGGGCCACCGTCGGACAGCCCCAGGCTGACCCGTTAAGGGTCTAGCCCGGTCTGCCGAACTGGAGGCGGGGAGATGTCACGGATACCAGACGGCTAAGGCTATCCCCCACCCCCCCTACAACCTCAGCCTTGTTGTTTCTCAGTGGTTTTGGGCTCCTCAGAGCAACCACCATCTCTGGAAGCTGTTTGTTTGCTTTGTGTTGGCTTGTTTTTGTGTTCAGAGAAAAGTTGGTGTATGACCAGGAAAACCCTCCTAGGCTGGCCGGGCTCCTGGAACTCCCGGTCGGCCGCCTCACAACGGACACCCGCCTAACCCCTCTTAGCCTGGCCAGGCTCCTGGAACTCCCGGTCGGCCACAGGACAGCAGAACACCCACTAATTTTAACCCAGGTCGCTCCAGCAACCATGTGCCCCAGAGCTCCGCTCTTTGGGAATTAGTAGCCCCTGGGGAGTACAAGGGGTGGTGTAATTACCGGAGGGGAATTCCTTTGGGAACTGGGGGTTTTGGACATCCCTAACCCCATAACTTCAACGGACTGTAACTCCGGTCCCCAGTAACGAATTATGCTGATTTTTGGAGTAATTGCAGTAATCGAGGCGGGAAAGAATGAGAGAGTGGATTAAAATCTTAGTTGTGTCTTGTGTAAGGAAGTGTCTAATTTTAGAGATGTTTTTAAGGTGGAAGCGGCAGGCTTTAGCCAAGGACTGAATGTGAGGAGTGAAAGAAATATCTGAGTCAAATGAGACCCCTAACCCCATAACTTCAATGGACTGTAACTCCGGTCCCCAGTAACGAATTATGCTGATTTTTGGACTGTGGCATCTGGGGACCGAGAGCTTTAAAATAACACCCTGGAAGTGCCATCACTCCACCGGGATCACCCAAAACTGCCACCCCTAAGTATTGGGATTATGTGAGACTGTGGCTCCTATGGAGGTGCCGGGCTGTCTGGAGGGGCGGGAATGGCGGGAAAATAGTGGGATTGTCCAGGGTCTTATCAAGATGAGCTGACTGTATAAAAGGAGTGTGTGTTTTCAATAAAATCAGTTCCTGTCTAACCTGAATGCTAGTGTGTCTAGTTATTTGGGTTGGTTCTAGCTAAAATCACTTTCCTGGGCTACATAGCAGCCTGTTCCAGGCAGAGAAAGGATCCTCAGGCAGAGCTATCCAGCCTGGGTAGCTGGAGTCTGCCACAGGGTGGGACCCTGAGTACTGGTGCTGTCAGGCATTAGGGGTGGCTACAGGCTGTGGTCACTTGCCAGGTTCATAGCTTCAGTCAGCAGGGAGGAAGCAGGACCCCTTTTGGCGGAGCTACCCAATCGGGGTAGCTGGGGCTATCTGTCATATTGGCTGGCAGCCGTGGGATCTGCTTCTTTTACAAGGTTCCTGCTGACAGAGGAGACGTACCACAGACGTACCACAGTAGCCGGTAAATATGGAGGCAGAGTTCCTAGGGAGAGTACAAAAGATGCTGACCAGAACAAAGGATCCTTGTTCGGAACAGGATATTCTGACATGGAGGAACCTTGCCCTCCGAGACCTTTGGTGGGAGGCTCTGCAACAGGAGCAGGAAAATGGAAAGGTCCTCCCCACGAATGACACAAGATTCCGGGTACGGTGGACCGTGAGACTGCCTTTCCTGGGAGAACAGCCAAAGAAGGAATGGCTAGCTGTTCTACATAGACTGATCCAGCAAGAGATGTGGGTGGAGGATGGCTATCGAGCCCTCCAATGGCTCTCTATGCAAGCGCAGCCATGGCTAGAGGAAGGATCCCCCACAGAGGGCTTTGGCTTCGGCGGCCCTGGATTGTTGTTTACAAAAAGGACAGAGGACCCACAGTTTGGGAGCGAGACAGACCAGGGTCTGGAGGATATCTCTGGGCTCCAAGAGGAACTGCTGGATCTCTTGGAGGAGACCTGGCTGCTGGACGATCTGGATTTTATAATTGACTAGGAAGAGGCACTGGTCAATGTATACAAGAGGCTGCTGGATCTCGCTAAGCAGCGTGCCAGGGGCATACAGATCTGGGGTGCAGCCCTCTGGGATTCATGGAGCTCGACTGTGGAGGAGTGGCAGCAAAGAGAAAGGGAACCAGGGCTGCTGGATTCTGATCAGCAGTCTGGCTCTGAGCTTATAGACTTGGACAAGGAAGTCACCCCAGCAGAAGTGCTGACAACAGGGCAGAGAGCCGCCGGCCTCTTCCCAGCACCTGTAACAGCTCCAGGAAACCTGGGAGCGGAGGTAGTCATCCTCCCTCCCCTTACAGAGAACCCCTTGCAGGTAGAGATGGATGTCAATAACTCTCCCCAGCAGCAGAACCTCTTCCCGGGAGTGGAGACAGTCAGTCTCTCTCCCCAGCGGCAGAGCCAGGAGCTGGGAGAGGAGACAGTCAGTATCTCTCCCCAGCGGCAGAGCCAGGAGCCGGGAGAGGAGACAGTCAGTCTCTCTCCCCAGCGGCAGAGCCATCCCCTGGTAGCGGAGATAGTTATCCTCCCTCCCCGTAAACAGAACCCCTTCCCGGGAGAGGAGACAGTCGGTCTCTCTCCCCAGCGGCAGAGCCAGGAGCCAGGAGAGGAGACAGTTGGTCTCTCTCCCCAGCGGCAGAGCCATCCCCTGGGAGGGGAGGTAGTCGTCCTCCCTCCCCGTAAACTGAACCCCTTCCCGGGAGAGGAGACAGTCGGTCTCTCTCCCCAGCGGCAGAGCCTGGAGCCGGGAGAGGAGACAGTCTGTCTCTCTCCCCAGCGGCAGAGCCATCCCCTGGGAGCGTAGGTAGACGTCCTCCCTCCCCGTGAACAGAACCCCTTCTTGGGAGAGGAGACAGTCGGTCTCTCTCCCCAGCGGCAGAGCCAGGAGCCGGGAGAGGAGACAGTCGGTCTCTCTCCCCAGCGGCAGAGCCATCCCCTGGGAGCGGATGTAGTCGTCCTCCCTCCCCTTAAACAGAATCCCTTTCTGGGAGAGGAGACAGTTGGTCTCTCTCACCAGCGGCAGCACAGTTTCCCATGGAGTGGAGGTAGCAGACCTCCCTCCCCAGCGGTTGATCTCCTTCTCTGGAGAAGAGACAGACGGACTCTCCCCTCAGTAGCTTGGCAGGGTCTCTACCCTTTTCTTGTCCTGGAGTATATCTCACAGGGGGCAGGCAAGGGGGGTACCCGCTCATGCAGTTGGTGCCACAAGTTTGGGCACCCGAGTTTTGCCTGCCCCATCAAGGAGCAACCTCAACCTACAGTCTGGGCTGGGTATACCACCCAGAAACCGGCACTGGCTTTGTTTGTGGGTGGGTCAGTAGGTTCTCAACAGAGTGTCACAGAGGGAGACAGTTTGGCCATGGAACTTAAGGACACTGGAAATTGTGGAACAGCAATTGTTTGGGAGCCGGCCTTAGCAAACTTATCTGGGACTTTGCATTATGTGCCCAGGGCGCAGGGTATAAACGCCAGCAGGAACCCCCCAGGGTGCCCCAAGCTCAGGAGAGATGGTATAACCTCTCTCAGCAACCGAGAAGTGGAGGACCACCGTCGGACAGCCCCAGGCTGACCCGTTAAGGGTCTAGCCGGGTCTGCCGAATTGGAGGGGGGGAGATGTCACGGATACCAGACGGCTAAGGCTATCCCCCACCCCCCCTACAACCTCACCCCTGTTGTTTCTCAGTGGTTTTGGGCTCCTCAGAGCAACCACCATCTCTGGAAGCTGTTTGTTTGCTTTGTGTTGGCTTGTTTTTGTGTTCAGAGAAAAGTTGGTGTATGACCAGGAAAACCCTCCTAGGCTGGCCGGGCTCCTGGAACTCCCGGTCAGCCGCCTCACAACGGACACCCGCCTAACCCCTCTTAGGCTGGACAGGCTCCTGGAACTCCCAGTCGGCCACAGGACAGCAGAACACCCGCTAATTTTAACCCAGGTCGCTCCAGCAACCATGTGCCCCAGAGCTCCGCTCTTTGGGAATTAGTAGCCCCTGGGGAGTACAAGGGGTGGTGTAATTACCGGAGGGGAGTTCCTTTGGGAACTGGGGGTTTTGGACATCCCTAACCCCATAACCTCAACGGACTGTAACTCCGGTCCCCAGTAACGAATTAAGCTTTAAAATGACACCCTGGAAGTGCCATCGCTCCACCGGGATCACCCAAAACCGCCACCCCTAAATATTGGGATTATGTGAGACTGTGGCTCCTATGGAGGTGCCGGGCTGTCTGAAGGGGCGGGAATGGCAGGAAAATAGTGGGATTGTCCAGTGTCTTATCAAGATGAGCTGACTGTATAAAAGGAGTGTGTGTTTTCAATAAAATCAGTTCCTGACTAACCTGAATGCTAGTGTGTCTAGTTATTTGGGTTGGTTCCAGCTAAAATCACTTTCCTGGGCTACATAGCAGCCTGTTCCAGGCAGAGAAAGGATCCTCAGGCAGAGCTATCCAGCCTGGGTAGCTGGAGTCTGCCACAGGGTGGGACCCTGAGTACTGGTGCTGTCAGGCATTAGGGGTGGCTACAGGCTGTGGTCACTTGCCAGCTACATAGCTGCAGTCGGCAGGGAGGAAGCAGGACCCCTTTTGGTGGAGCTACCCAGTCGGGGTAGCCGGGGGTATCCGTCACATGGGGCATGCGGGGTAGGGGTAATGATGGAGTTGTCAACAGTTATAGAGAGATTGGGGGTGGAGATTTTGGAAGAAAGGGGGAAAATGAGGAGCTCAGTTTTGGAGAGATTTAGCTTGAGGTAGTGAGAGGACATCCAGGAAGAGATGTGAGAAAGACAGTTAGTGACACAGGTTAGCAAGGAAGGAGATAGGTCTGGTGCAGAGAAGTAACTTTGGGTGTCGTCGGCATACAAATGATTTTGGAAACCGTGGGACTTTATTAGGGAACCTAGTGATGACGTGTAGATTGAGAAGAAAAGGGGACCGAGAACAGAGCCTTGCCGCAGAGAAGGCTACACTAAAGGTACGGATTGACTGGTAGGAAGAGAGCCACGAAAGGGCTGTGTCACAGATGCCGAAGGATTGGAGGGTTTGGAGCAAAAGAGGGTGGTCAACAGTGTCAAAGGCTGTGGACAGATCAAGGAGGATAAGTAGAGAGAAATGGCCTTTTGATTTTGCTGTAAGTAGGTCATTGGTAATCTTAACAATTGCTGTCTCTGTGGAGTGATGGGGAGGAAATCCAGATTGCAGTGGGTCAAGAAGGGAGTTTAACGTAAGGAAATGGAATAGGCGTGCATATACTAGTTTTTCAAGAAGCTTTGAGGCAAGAGGGAGGAGGGAAATAGGGCGGTAGTTGGATGGGGAAGTAGGATCAAGGGAAGGTTTTTTGATGATAGGTGTGACCAGTGCATGTTTCAGCGATGAGGGAAATATACCGGTGCTGATGGAGAGGTTGAAAATGTGTGTTAGTATAGGGGTAAGGGTAGTAGAGAGGGAGGGGAGAAGCTGTGAGGGGATAGGGTCAAGGAGACAGGTAGTGAGGTGAGAGCGCAGTATAAGTGTCAAAACTTCTTCCTTAGTAACAGGGGAGAATGAGCTAAGTTTAAGGTTATGTGGGTTGTGGTTGATTGAGAGTATTTGAGGGGGGGAGAGAATGGAATTATGTTGAGAGCTGATTTCATTTCTGATAGAGTTGATTTTGTTATTGAAGTGGCTGGCAAAGTCTTGAGCTGACAGAGAAGTTGTATTAGGAGGTGGGGGAGGGCGGAGGATAGTATTGAAAGTGGAGAACAGACGTTTTGGGTTTGAAGAAAGATTAGAGATAAGAGTAGAGAAGTAATGTTGCTTATGGAGATTAAGGGCAGAATAGTAGGAGTTGAAGATGAATTTGTAATGAAGAAAATCAGCTGAACTCCGAGATTTTCTCCAGTGCACAATGATTATAGCAAATACTAAATATGATTTAAAAGGGACATTTTAGAGTAAAATAAAATGCTCTATTTTGTTATATTATTTTATTTTTAAATAAATATCCTTCTTTTATAAAGTATTTGCCTCCTTTCAAAGGGTTATAGTTAAAGTGGTATAAATGAAAAATAAAAACATTCTGCTGCAGTTGAGGATATGGGCAGTGATTGGAGCATACACATGTATGCCTGTTCCTCATTGGCTCACCAGCAGTATCCCTATCTGGAGCAGTAAAGGAATACAACTCTGACTGTATTCAACCCATTTTCAAGGGTTTAAAAGGTAATAAAAGGAAGAAATGAGCAAAAATTAAAATATTTTTTAAATTAAAGGATTTTATTTTTCCACTACTGAAAATAATATTAAATATGTTTTTCAAGTTTTATAAGAGGTATCTCTTCTAGATTCTTAGATTTCTGAAAACAAAAATCTATTTTTTTATATATAAATATCTTGTTTTGTTAAATGGCATTAACTTTAATGCACAAACAACATTGAGACTGCAAGCACAGAGAGGTGGCAGAGCAAGCTGGTAACACACACATTCCACGCTGTGGATTTGGTGACAGTGACAAAAACATTCAAACAATGACTCCTCTCAAGAACATACACGTCTGTGATTGTTCTCTAGAAAGAGCCAAGTCTTCATAGACCTTTCTGTAACTCAGCTGTTGTGAGTCATGTTATTGTATGACTATGGATAAGCTTTAGTCATGCCATGTATTTTAATTAAAATGCTAATAAAGCATTAGAGTAACTAATTGGTCATACTTCTCACCACCCTGACACTAAGCTATAGATGATAACATAATGGATTCTGTTTAGTTCATTGGTAATCAGCTAAATTATCATTGTGTATGAGATAATGGACATTGGGAATCATGATTTGATTATGAATAGCTGAAATTGTAGAAAATAAAAGAGGGTTTATAAAAGGTTACAGGGACATAATACTCATATGCTAAAGCACTTGAAAGTAATGCAGCACTGTAAGAAGCTGTAAGAAGCTGACAGGAAAATATCACCTGAGAATCTCTATGTAATAAAGGAAGATATTTTACCTCAAAATGTCTTCATCTCACAATTGTAGGTGCTCAGTAAACAGCTATACTTCAGCTGCCCAGCTACAAGTTGGAAAAAAAAGGCAATCAGCAGTGCTGAGGTCATGCTTTGCTTTGCTGTAATCTCACGAGATTTCACAATAAACTTCCTTAAACTGAATAGGGAAATAACATGACTGTGCCTGCATATGCCAGATGCACACTCCCTTGCAAGTCCTAGGACTAGCATCCTGATTGGCTACTTAAAGTCCCTTTACAATGGGATGTGGCTACTGAGGACATTTTGAGGTACAATATCTTCCTATTTTACATAGAGATCTTCAGGTGATATTTTCTTGTCAGCTTTTTACAGTTTTACTTATTACATGGTTTACCGTGGGTGTTTGCAACCCTCAGAAGTAGCACGCGTATTACAAGCTGAAAGTAAGCGTGATCGCTCGAGCACAATTGAATTTAACGTGTGTCAGGTTAGTGCGACTTCAGAGCTCTGGTTAGCTGTTACTCTTGAATAGAAAGTTGTACAAAACGCATCAAAAATAAATTAAAAAGTACAGTTACACTCACAATAACACTATCTAACAAAAAATAAAATTGTATTAAAAAGTTATAAGGGCTCAAAGTCACTGTGCTTTAACATAGAGATACATAAATACACATCAATATGTATATATATATATATATGCATACGATGAGAGAAGCACTCTACCAGGAACCAACAACAGCTCATCAGCTAGTTCTATGGCGATTTACCACCCAGGAGCAGCCTCTTTTAGACCAGTGTGCTTTTTCACAGAGGAAAACCTTCCTGTAGTATATGAGTCTGATCCCGCCAAGTAAGGTCAGTCCAGCCCCGAAATACCAGGCAATTCTCCTCTGTGCAAGGAACAGGACAACCCCAGACGATCGTTTCGGCCTCCTATGGGCCTCATCAGTGAGATGCAGCCACATTCCTCTATGCACACTGGGCAAGGAGTCCACGTCTGGTTTCCTCCATCAACCATAGGGAGACCTCCCTAGGGTCATATTAATTTGCATAGAGAAGAGAGAAGCGCTTATCTCTTCGCATGTATATATATATATATATATATATATATATATATATGTGTGTGTGTGTGTGTGTACATATGTACTTTTGTATTTATATTTATATGGGTATATATGTATTTACAGATATATATATATATATATATATATATATATACACATATAAACACATAAATAAATACATATATATATATATATATATATATATATATATATAATATATATATATATATATAAATATATATATATATATATATATATATATATATATATATATACATATAGAAGTGCATTGGAACCTGCAGTCAAGTAGCTGAAAACATGAAAAATAATATTTATGAAATATTCACATTTAATAAAGAGTTTAACTGTGATTGTACTTTAAATATTTCACATTCCAATGTTCTTCACATAGGGTACCCACATATGTTACCCTATTTGCTTACATACTAACTTATGCAACAGACAGGCTTACTGTCACGCCACGCCGCACTAGCCATTGCTAGGGGTGTGGCGCCTGCTTCCCTGCTCGTTGTCAGGGGCTGTGTCGGCTCCTGTTGCTCTCCGCTCTGATGCCGGTTAGGATTCCCTGTGGCACGAATCCTGCACCTATATAAGTTACCATTTAGCAATCTATCACTGCCCAAGTATAGGTGTTACTTTGTTTGCTCCTGGGTGTGATAGATTGCTGATTTATGGTTTGCTATACCGTTGCTAACTCTGCTTGTCTGACCACTCTGCCTGTTAACCCCTAAACGACTGGATTGATATTCTGCTGCTGAACTCTGCTTGTCTGACCACTCTGCCTGTTAACCCCTAAACTACTGGATTAATATACTGCTGCTGAACTCTGGTTGTCTGACCACTCTGCTTGATTAACCCCTATTGTTCTGGATTGCCTCTCTGCATCCAAACCCTGCCTGCCTGCCTGACCATTCTAGTGGTTTACCTTTGGACTGCTTTACCGTTGACACACCCTGCCTGCCCCTTCTTGTGGTTTACCCCTGAACTGCCTTTCTCTGATTTCCTGCCTGTTGCCGCCGATGACTATCCTGCCTGTGGTGAGTGCCGCTTACCTCATCTTGCAAACTTTCTCTGCTCTGGGATATTCTCTATCCTTCCGGCTCGATGCGGGTATAAGAAGACTACTGGTCGAGTTTGGTCTGATAGTGGAATATCCCACAAGCATTACACTTACTAACATATATAACAGACAGGCTTACTAACTTATGTGACAGACTGGCTTACTAACTTATGTGACAGATTGGCAAAACTTATTGTGTGACAGACTGGCATAATAACTTTTGTATGGCAGACGGCCTTACTAATTTATTTGACAGACAGGCTTACTAATTTATGTGACTGACAGGTTTACTAATTTATGTGACTGACAGGTTTACTAACATAAGACAGACTGGCTTACTAACTTATGTGACAGACTGGCATAATAAATTATTGGGTGGTAGACAGGCTTACTAACTTATGTGACTGACGGGCTTACTAACTTATGTGATAGATGGGTTTACTAATTTATGTGACAGACAGGATTACTAATTTATGTGACAGATTGGCAAAACTTATTGTGTGACAGACTGGCATAATAACTTTTGTATGGCAGACGGCCTTACTAATTTATTTGACAGACAGGCTTACTAATTTATGTGACTGACAGGTTTACTAATTTATGTGACTGACAGGTTTACTAACATAAGACAGACTGGCTTACTAACTTATGTGACAGACTGGCATAATAAATTATTGGGTGGTAGAGGGGCTTACTAACTTATGTGACTGACGGGCTTACTAACTTATGTGATAGATGGGCTTACTAATTTATGTGACAGACAGGATTACTAATTTATGTGATAGACAATCTTGCTAACAAATGTGACAGGATCGCTTACTAACTTATGTGACACACTGGCTTAATAACTTATGTGACGGACTGGCATAATAACTTATTGTATGGCAGTCGGGCTTACTAAGTTATGTGACAGACTGGCTTACTAACTTATGTGACAGACGGGCTTACTAATTTATGTGACAGACGGTTTTACTAACTTATGTGACAGACGAGCTTGCTAACTTATGTGACAGATGAACTTGCTAACTTATGTGACAGACGGGCTTACTAACTTATGTGACAGGCTGGCTTGCTAACTAATGTGACGGACTAGCTTACTAAATTATGTGATAGAAGGGCTTACTAATTTATTTGACAGACTGGCATAATAATTTATTGTGTGACAGACTGGCTTACTAACTTATGTGACAGATTGGCATAATAAATTATTGGGTGGCAGATGGGCTTACTAATTTATGTGCCAGACGGCCTTACTAATTTATGTGACAGATGGGCTTGCTAACTAATGTGACAGGCTGTCTTACTAACTTATGTGACATACATGCTTACTAACTTATGTGGCAGATGGGCTTACTAACTTATGTGACAGATTGGCATAATAAATTATTGGGTGGCAGACGGCCTTACTAATTTATGTGACAGATGGGCTTGCTAACTAATGTGACAGGCTGTCTTACTAATTTATGTGACATACAGGCTTACTAACTTATGTGACAGACGGGCTTACTAACTTATGTGACGGACTGGTATAATAACTTATTGTATGGCAGACAGGCTTACTAATTTATGTGACGGACTGGTATAATAACTTATTGTATGGCAGACAGGCTTACTAATTTATGTGACATATGGGCTTACTAATTTATGTGACAGACGGGCTTACTAATTTATGGAGCAGACTGGTATAATAATTTATTGTGTGACAGACTGGCTTACTAATTTATGGGACAGACTGGCATAATTAGATTAGATTAGATATTAGATTAGATTTGTTTATTGTCATTGTACAGAGTAAAAAAACAGAGACAACGAAATTATAGTTGAATATCTAACCTATCCATAACACAAGGTAGTACTATGATGATAAGTCTGGCAAAGGACAATGAAAAATCAAGTGACTTGTGCAAATAGTTTCTATACCACAAAATATATAAAGTGCAATATGCAAAATAATTATTTTAACACTAAAAAGTATATAAGGTGAAGTGCAAAAATTAATTCCATGCCATACAAGTATGTATGTATATATAAAGTACAATATGCAATAAAAAGAAATACGCGAGGAGGCGGAGCCAGCGCTCGATGGAGAAGGCTGCACGTAAGTGAGCTCCTGGATCTCTAAGGGCAAAAATCTAAATTTTGGAGCTTCTATGGCCAAAATAATATAAATTTTCACAGGGGAGACAAAGTGAAATACATTTCGAAGAATGCCCTGATGTACAGTAAGCGGAAAGGCGTACTATCACGCAAAAGACAGAACTTGCATACAGGGGTCGAGATCGTCATTCATATTCTCCCTAAACAATGGAAGAATGCAGATTGAACTTAAAGAGGGATATATCGGAGCATTTTGGGACATTGATGTGATCTACTGCATTTGATTACAAAAGAAGCGCAAAACCTATGGACAGGTACCTATATACTAAGGCGCATGCTTTCACAGTCCAGAACGGGGGAATATCTATGCCCTATAACACTGTAGAGAATAACTGGGGATACTAAGCCGACTATGTAAAACAGTGGTCTCAATCACAGGGAAAAAATTATATTATAAGCCATGTGGATGATCTAATACATGCATTTGAACATTTGATCACAGTAACTGCGCCACACTCACGAACCGAAAGTAAATCTACACAGGAAAGGAAAATCACTTTGCTGGACTGGACACACCATATAATATTGTATAACAGATAAGATCTTACTATAAGGCTTGCAACTGAAATAATCTGATGAAACAAAGTGTGAAGTGCAATATAAACTATTTACTGCAAAACGACAATGTCACCCAAAAAAGGCAACAAGATTGAAAAACATTCTAAAAAACTTCCTCCATCCACACCGACAGTAAGCAACTTCTTCAAGCACATGGAAGCCCCTTCCAAAACACAGAAATAGGCTCCAGATATTGATAACAGGGATCTCCCATCATCTTCAGATTCAGAAGAGGATACTACAGATTCAACTATCTCAATGCCCAGAGCCTTATTAAAAGCACTTCCGTCAAAAAAAGATTTTTCTGATCTAGTTTGCCAAGTCAAGCATAAGGGAAGAAATCTCTGAGATAAAGAAGGAATTATCAGAAGTGGGGCAGAGAGTTGAAAAGCTGGAAGGAGATTCCGATTTATTTAATGCTAACTTTGCTTCCATTAAATCACAAATTTCACAGCAGGATGAGACCATACTACAGCTAGAAAACAAAGTCGATGACCTAGAAAATAGAAGTTGACGCAATAATATAAGAGTAAGAGGAGTCCCAAAGACTATCGCCCCAGATGCTATTGAGGACTATCTACAGGGATTATTTTCATATTTGACAGATGAAGATGAAGGAGTCACGATTGCCATTGATAGATTTCATAGAGCTCTCAGGGCAAAACCCCTGGGAGATCAGCCGCCAAGGGATATTATAGTGAGAATCGCTTGTTACCCTATCAAAGAAAACATTATGAAAAAAGCAAGAGAAAAACATCCTATAACTTTTAGAACAGAGTCTCTACAACTTTTTGAAGATCTAACCCCAAGAACTCTACAAAAAAGGAGGGATTTTCATCCACTGACCTCCACACTCCGACAAAACAACATTCCATACAAATGGGGACACCCCTTTCATTTGCAGGTTCTATGGAAAGGCAGAAGGTGGACATGCAACACTCCAGAAGATTTTGAAAAGATCTGCAACAACTTGGAAATACCACCGCCTAAAACTCAAGATCCACCTCAACCCAACCTTGCCAGAGAGAAAGTTCACCCTGCACCTCTCCCTCAAAGATCTGAATGGCAAAAAGTTCAGACAAAGAAGAATGCACAGGGAGATAGTAAAAAAGTTAAAAATATCCCTGAAGGACGATAAAACTTCCATATGGACAGATGAGTATATATACTTAACTGTGATTTAGATACTATTGCCTTTATAACTATTTAGATATTGCAAATTTCTGCAGATAGTTGTCTTTAAACCTTTAGTATATGCTATTTCGTTTTCTTATATCATTCACCAGATTTATGGCCCATGTGTTCCTATGTTTCTTTCTTTCTAACTAGGCCAATACCGTTGCCCGTTAGGAGATGTTTCCTCTATCTTTAGAAATATGTTGATGCATATTTTTCTGTACACCTGTTGTGTAATATGTATGTTGAATACTGTTATGTTTGATTTTTATTTTTGTTTGTTTGTTTTCCAAGGAGGTATAATTTTAAAGACGAATTCTTTAGAAACGACGTTTGCCCTGCTAATACAATCTATCGTAAAAATACTTCATGCCACACCACGCTAATAGGACACATAACACAGTGCATAACATTCATATAATAACCCAAAATGTCAAGGGCTTCAATTGTCCCAATAAACGGTCCCTGGGGATTCATGATCTTCGGAAAAATGGTGGGAAAATCCTAATGTTGCAAGAAACACATTTTAAAACACATAAGGTTCCAAGGTACTTCTCCAATCACTTTCCACAACATTACCATAGCACCAATGATAAAAAAAACAACAAATGGAGTTAGTATTTTGATACACAAATCTATCTCGTTCAAACTGATTAATCTAGATAGGGATAAAGAAGGCCGCTATTTAGGAATCACAGGATTGTTGTTTGGAAAGCCAATAACCCTAGTAAACCTATATGTACCTAATACAAGCCAGGAGACATTTATAGCCCGTATCACCAATAAAATCTTAGATGTGGCTAAGGGCCCTCTTATAGTTGCGGGAGATCTTGATATCACATTAATGCCAGAAATCGACAGCTCTAACCCACTAAACCGATCTAATCAGAAAGCGCTGTGTAATATATGGGAAAATGTTAAAACTCTCATGCTCCATGACGCCTGGAGATACGCACATCCACACACTAGAGACTATACATTTTTCTCCCATCCTCAAAAGAGCTATTCCAGGCTAGACTATGTCTTAGTAGATCACTTAGCCTTATCACTTATTAAACAAGTTAATATCAAACATACCTCATGGTCTGACCACTCTAGAGTAGATTGCATAATGCAGTGGCCCTCTATCCCATTGAAACCATTTATATGGAATCTTGACGATTCCTTGTTGATGGATATAACCTTAGCAAAGAAGGTCTCTATGCAGTTAGACACTTACTTTTCGGTAAATAACACTCCAGATATGAAAACCACAACTATCTGGGAAGCACACAAAGCGTACATTAGGGGTGAGTTTATTAAATTGAAAGCTCAAAAACACAAACAATCTGCAAAAATGTACAATACCCTAGCACAAGAAGTCATAGAGGCAGACTTTCAATTGAAACTACACCCTCTAGACCACTCTTTGCAAAACATACTAAAAGATAAGCGTAATACACTAAACAATTACCTGCAAATTGAAACCCAAAGACACCAACTATATCTAAAGCAGAAATATTACAATGAAGGGAATAAGCCTGGCAAAATGCTAGCTAGAGCTTTGAAAAAGCAAAAGTCAAAAAGCTATATACATGCTCTAACACGAGAACAGGGCGGCCAGATAGAAGATACACAGTCAATCAGTAAATCGTTCCAATCCTTTTACCATAAATTATATAACCTCTTCCCTGAGAGAAACCATCACAACCATAAAGTACTCTGTGAGACATACTTAAATAACACGCCCCTACCCACACTAAAACCTGAAGATGCAGAAAATCTCACCTCACCAATTTCCCTCTTAGAGATAACGAATATAATTAAAGACTTAAAACCTGATAAAGCTCCAGGCTCAGATGGCCTTTCAAGTCGATATTACAAAACATTTATATCCCAATTAGCCCCGCAACTTTTAAATTTTATTTAATCAGGATGCAGGTATAGACCCATTTCCAGACACAATGCTGCAAGCGCATATTTCCGTCATCCCTAAACTGGGTAAGCCACCAGAAAAGCCAGCAAATTTCAGGCCCATATCTCTACTTAATATAGATGCGAAGATATATGCTTAGATTCTAGCCAATAGAATAAATAAATACCTACCAGGGCTGGTCCATGGTCACCAGGTAGGGTTCATTCCAAATAGAGAGGCTAAAGATAATATTACCAGAGTAATTAATATTTTAGACTACCTCAAACACTCAAAAATCCCCTCCATATACCTTTCCACAGACGCGGAAAAATCGTTTGATCGCTTAGATTGGACATATCTTCAAACCACACTTATTAAATTTGGATTCCCCATAAAATTCATAGATAAAATATGGACACTATACTCCAATCCCACCGCACAAGTGAAAGTCAATAGTATTCTTTCAGAACCCTTCGAGATCCGTAATGGCACAAGACAAGGCTGTCCACTTTCCCCTCTCCTGTTTGCCCTCTCCCTAGAACCACTCGCAGTGAAATTGAGACAAAACCCACGAGTAACAGGCATCACCTTAGCTGACCAAACATATAAATTAGCAATGTTTGCGGATGACATTTTAATGACTTTAACATCCCCGTTAACATCACTACCAGCTGTCCAAGCTGAATTAGAGAATGGAGCTATATCAAATTTCCTAGTAAATGACTTAAAATCTGAAATATACCCAATCAACCTCTCAGAAACAGTTATCAACACGATTAAACAAAATTTCCCCTTTCAAATACAAAACACAGCTCTGAAATATTTGGGTATCCATATATCCACCGACATTGATAGCATGCGTAAACTCAACTATGGCCGCCTACAGAGGGAATTTCTTTCCCTAACCTCTTCTTGGTTACCTAAGAATTTATCCTGGTTAGGTAGAATAGCTAGAATAGCGTCAGCCAAGATGATGTTACTACCCAAAGCACTTTATGCTATGCAGGCATTGCCGCTACCAGGGGTAGAGACAGAAATAGACAAGCTGCAAAACATCATAAATTCATACATCTGGCATCTCAAACCGCCTAGGCTCACAAAAACCACACTATACGCACGTAGGGAAGATGGAGGCCTGGGAGTCCCTAATTTGAAGACTTATAAATGGGCAATCTCATTAAATAAAATCATAGAATGGTGCAGGCAAAGCCAAAACGCCTATAAAAGAAATATACATTTAGAAGTACAATTATTGCACACCGCACATATTGGCAGGTTGTGCTGGTCCCCACATCAAATTTATAGAGCCCTATTAGATCTCTTTCCATGTATGAAATCAGTCTGGTCGGACTGGATCACCCTAAGAGATAAATATCCCACGATCTCTACACCACACTCCCCTTTTACCACCTTACTTCTCAATAGAGATCTGCAGCTTGAGACCCAAATTCAACATTAGGACGGATTCAGGAGTGTCGCTGTTTGTGATTTGGATATTGTGGACAGACTCCATATGTGTAATTCCTATCCAAGGATCCAGTAACCGTTCCAGCCTCAATCACCTGGCTTAAGGGTTATACAGACACGAGGAGAAATCCACTATTGGATCAGAAAATACCTGAAGGACCCGGATTTAAACCAAAGAAAGAAAACAAGGGAGAACACACTGAACTACTTCACCAAAAGACCGTCCGGTCACAACTTTAACTGAGGAAATCCAGAGTATGGACAATATACCAAGGTTTTTATAATAAGAGACAATCTGCCTATACACGCATATATGACAGATAAATTTACTAACTACAATTTATAACTGTGACAAACCACCGTAGACCTGGAATATCAATGTCTGAGTAAAAACACGTGGTATTCACACTTATCTAGCTAGTACACTGTAAAACTAGATCTGTACCGGAAAACTGCAATTGTAACAAACATAATATACGATACATGTATGTTAAGGAAAAGAAACTTTTTGTTGTGTATTAAATGTTGCCAATTAGAGCCGCTTTCATTAAACCACGATTATAGTTTATAACCAGCGGTAATACTGATAGAATATAACAAGTATAAATTTTACATAAAAAATTGTTTTAATGATGTTTTAAATCTAGATGCCGGCATCTATATGTTAGCTTTTACTGTTAACTAATTCACGATAGGAATCTTATCTGTATAGGAATAAAAATACATATATCTTTAAGCATCTGCTCCTTTCTCTTTTTTTCATCATATTTTGCAATAATATCTATGAGATATATAAAAAAAACCATAGGACATAAGACTATCCTAAAAACATAGAAATTATTCTATTATCCCGGTTATATGATCAAAATAAACCGGGGATCCTCATATATCAAAATAGTAATCTCAAAATTGGAGAACCCAAAACAGGGACACCCTCACATTCAGATAAAAATCGATACGAAATCATATACATTTATTTCACCCTATAAGACTCGCAGCTGTTTAGCGCTATCCCAACCACTTTTTCTTTTGTTCTAAACTTCGGTGATAGTGTTTTTGAGGTTACATCACCCTTCGGGATTAGCTAAGAGTCTGAGTGTAGAATCTTTGTATTAACCTTATCCCCAAATTCAACATTCCACAGATATGTTAGGTTACTTACCAGTGCATGAGTTGACTGAGAAGAGTAAATTAGTACAGAGACAAGTGCTAGTTGATAAAGGGTTAACTCAGTTTACCTCATGGTTCCTCTATCATCAGATCAGACACTATCTACATACACACAAAGAACAGGTAGACATGCTCCGTAGATTAACCCCTTTTGAAACACTGTGTTGAATGCCAAGTCAACCGAAAAAAGTAATATCGTTAATGTACAATGAAATACTACGTGCCTGTTTGCCCCCTATTCCAAGTTATGCCCTGAAATGGAACAAGGAAATGAACACACAGACCTCCCCAAAAGCATGGTCAAATATGTTTAAAATGACAGCTAGGTCAGCGCATTCTGCGACAATACTGGAAACTAACATAAAAGTTCTCACTAGGTGGTATTTAACACCAAGTAGGTTAAAGCACATGTTCCCTGGTGTCAGTGGAAGATGTTGGCGAGGTTGCGAACAGGAAGGTACAATGTGGCACATCTGGTGGGAGTGCAATAAAATACGCCCCTTCTGGGATGAGGTTCATAACCAAATTAATAAGGCAATAGGTATGCAGTTGGAAAAAACACCAGATAGGTATCTCTTTAATGTACACACAGGTATCAGCTGTAAAATTAGAATGTGCCTCTCTCAAATAATGATCAATACAGCGAAACGTTTAATACCTATAAACTGGAAGTCCACGCATATCCCATCCCTTTCAGAATGGTTAGCAACAGTAAAAGACACACTGGTAATGGAAAGACTCCACTATTTTAGAATTAATCAAATGTCCTTTTACCATGACATGTTTTTTCTCTGGGAACAATATATCAACATAGATAAAGACTAAATGTGACCATAAGAACAATGAGAGCAGACCTCTAAAGTTATGCAGAGGTATAGACGGGAAGCTAACATTTTCTATGTGATACCTTCCTTGGATGTTATTTCTTGTTGTTTCACGTTTTCTTTTCTCTTTGTTTAGAAGTATATGTGTTTTTTTACTTTTATTTCTTACTTGGACACTAAACTTCAAACCGAGAACAAATGCAGCTGAAAGTTATGTAATTAAAAGTGCGATAGACTCTATACAATAGTCAGCTGACTATATAGCACTAACATTATTGTAGACATTGGAGAACTTGACAACTTCAGAACTAATGTTCTTGATCTCAAATAGTTATCTATCTACAACATACAATGTGAAATGTATCATATTATGTTTGAACCTGCGAGTTCTCCTGTTTTTCATGAGCTGTAAATGTCTGTTTTGAAATTTCAATAATCACCAAGAAATAAAAAAAAATAAAAAAAAAAAAGAAATACGCATCTAGTTACACTTGTGTGTACTTAAAGGAACAGTCAAGTCCAAAAAAAATGTTCATGTTTCAAATAGGACATGTAATTTTAAACAACTTTCCAATTTACTTTTATCACCAATTTTGCTTTGTTCTCTTGGTATTCTTAGTTGAAAGCTAAACCTAGGAGGTTCATATGCTAATTTCTAAGACCTTGAAGGCCGCCTCTAATCTTAATGCATTTTGATAGTTTTTCACCACTAAAGGGCATTAGTTCACGTGTTTCATATAGATAACATTGAGTTCATGCACGTGAATTTACCATGGAGACAGCTCTGTTTGGCTAAAATGCAAGTCTGTCAAAAGAACTGAAATAAGGGGGCAGTCTGCTGAGGCTTAGATACAATGTAATTACAGAGGTAAAACGTGTATAATTATAACTGTGTTTGTTATGCAAAACTGGGGAATTGGTAATTAAGGGATTATCTGTCTCTTAAAACAACAACAATTCTGGTGTTGACTGTCCCTTTTATAACACACATAAGTATCAGCACATGAAATAGTGAAAAATGAATAAATAAACACTATGGGGCTTATTTATCAACAGTCTTGCGGACCTGATCCGCAAGACCTCGCTGAATGTGGAGAGCAATATGCTCTCCGTATTCAGCATTGCACCAGCAGCTCACAAGAGCTGCTGGTGCAATGCCACCCCCTGCAGACTCGCGGCCAATGGGCCGCCAGCAGGGAGGTGTCAATCAACCCGACCGTACTTGATCGGGTTAATTTCCGGCGATTCCTGTCCACCTGCTCAGAGCAGCCGGACAGGGTTATGGAGCAGCGGTCTTTAGACCGCTGCTTCATAACTGCTGTTTCTGGCGAGTCTTCAGACTCGCCAGAAACACATGCCCACAAGCTCCATTCGGAGCTTGATAAATGGGCCCCTATGTGTAATTTTACACTGTATAATGTGAGGTGAATCATGTCAGAATAAAATTTAATAATATTGTGTGACAGACTGGCTTACTAACTAATGTGACATATGGGTTTACTAAATTATGTGACAGACTGGTTTACTAACTTATGTGACAATAGATGTATATAAAGTTCAAGGGTATAAACACCCTAAAGAGGTGCGATCAGGAATAGTGATGAAAAAAGTCTGATATGTCCAGAGCGGAGGCAGCTCTTCCGAAATGGATGCAAACAGTATGTGACCTAAACCAGGAGACAAAAAGGCGCCACAATAGGGTAATAACGTCGGTGCAATTTAATACACTGAAGTGAGACGAATAATACCCACAATCGAAACGGCACTATAGCATGCCTAAAATTGCAGACCGGGACCTCACAGTCGCCCGGTAGACCAAACAGGGCAGATAGGGTTATTACCCTATTGTGGTAACTTATGTGACAGGCTGGCATAATAACTTATTGGGTGACAGACAGGCTTACTAACTTATGTAACACACGGGTTTACTAACTTATGTGACAGACGGGCTTACTAACTTATGTGACAGACGGGCATAATAACTTATGTGACATACGGCTAACTAACTTATGTGACAGGCTGGCTTACTAACTTATGTGACGGACTGGCATAATAACCTATTGTATGGCAGATAGGCTTACTAACTTATTTGATAGACGGGCTTACTAACTTATGTGACAGACGGGCATAATAACTTATGTGACATACGGCTAACTAACTTATGTGACAGACTGGCTTACTACCTTATGTGAAAAACTGGCGTAATAACTTATTGTGTGATAGACTGGCTTACTAACTTATGTGACAAACTGGCATAATAACTTATTGGGTGACAGACAAGCTTACTAACTTATGTGACAGACGGGCTTGCCAACTAATGTGACAGGATGGTTTACTAACTTATGTGACAGACGGGCTTACTAACTTATGTGACAGACTGGCTTACTAACTTACAGTATTTGGCAGACTGGCTTACTAACTTATGTGACAGACTGGTTTACTAACTTATGTGACAGACTGGCTTACTAACTTACCGTATTTGACAGACTGGCATAATAACTTATTGGGTGACAGACTGGTTTACTAACTTATGTGGCAGACTGGCATAATAACTTATTGTGTGACAGACTGGTTTACTAACATATGTGACAGACTGGCTTACTAATTTATGTGACAGACGGGGTTACTAATTTATGTAACAGACGGGCTTACTAACTTATGTAACCGACGGGCTTATTAACTTATGTGACAGATGGGCTTACTAACTTATGTAACAGAGGGGCTTACTAACTTATCTAACAAACTGGCTTTCTAACTTATGTGACAGACGGGCATACTAACTTATGTGACACACTGGCTTACTTACTTATGTGACAGACTGCCTTACTAACTTATGTGACAGGCGGGGTTACTAACTTATGTAACAGATGAGCTTACTAACTTATGTAACAGAGGGGCTTACTAACTTATCTAACAAACTGGCTTTCTAACTTATGTGACAGACGGGCATACTAACTTATGTGACACAATTGCGTACTTACTTATGTGACAGATTGCCTTACTAACTTATGTGACAGGCGGGGTTACTAATTTATGTTACAGACGGGCATACTAATTTATGTGACAGGTGGGCTTACTAACTTATGTAACAGACGGGCTTACTAGGTTAGGCAGTCTGTCACATAAGTAAGTAAGCTAGTGTGTCACAGAAGTTAGTAATCCCGTCTGTCACATAACTTAGTAAGCCCATCTGCCATACAATAAGTTATTATGCCAGTCCATTAAATAATAACTTATCGTGTGACAGAAGGGCTTACTAACTTATGTGACATACAGGTTCACTAACTTATGTGACAGACGGGCTTACTAACCTATGTGACAGACTGGCATAATAACTTATTGTGTGACAGACTGACATACTAACTTATGTGACAGACTGGCATAATAACTTATTGTGTGACAGACTGGCTTACTAATTTATGTGACAGACATGCGTATTAACCGATGTGACATACTGGCATAATAACTTATTGTGTGACAGAAGGGCTTACTAACATACGGGACATACTGGTTTACTAACTTATGTGACAGACGGGCTTACTAACCTATGTGACAGGCTGGCATAATAACTTATTGTTTGACAGACTGGCTTACTAACTTATGTGATGTTGCCCCTAATTATGCCAATATATTTATGAATTTATATGAAGAACGATATATTTTTTCTAATAATATGTTTGGTGGCAATATATCGATGACATATTTGGAGTGTGGCTGGGCGACATTGGAACCCTGGTTGATTTTGTTAATGAGTTAAATTTGGCTACTAATCACATAAAATTTAAACTGGTCTGGAGTGAGGAGTTTTAAGATTTTCTGGACGTAAGGGTGATTAAAACCGGTAACTCATTTCAAACTGATCTTTTTAGAAAAAGCATAGACTGTAATAGTGTTTTAAGATACAATAGTGTACACCCTTCCTCTTTAATTAAGTCTCTTCCCCACAGTCAACTCTTACGAGTACGTAAGATTGTCTCAGATGAAAATATAAGTGATAAAAGGCTGGAAGAAATGGGGAATCGGTTTAGCGGAAAAGGTTACCCTGATAGAATAATTAATGAAGAAATCAAGTTAGTCAGATCTATACCTAGATTTAATTTGCTGACATCAAAAAACAACAATAGCAAAACTAAAAATACGGATTGTAAGGATCAAGATTATTGTTTGTTTCAGAATTCAATTCCCAGAGTCCAGAAAATCAACATATTATTAGGAAACACTGGGACGTGTTATCTAGATGTAACCCTACTATAAAGGAATTTCAGATTTGCCCTATGCCGGCATATAAAAAGGGTATAAATATTCAAATGAAACTGGTGAAGGCGGATGTGGGATCTAGGTCCTAGATATATTACTTCTAAAAATCAGGGTTGGTTCCCCTACTTGGGTTGCTCATGTTACAGTAACATGATTAAAGGATCAACGTTTTATCACCCATACACTGGCAAAAAAATACTACATTAAGGGGTATTTTACATGTTTGACTACATTCATCATTTATATGGGTAAATATCCATGTGGGGGTGTTTATATAGGTGATTCGACTAGAAGTGCCAAGGACCGTATTATAGAACATAAGAGTAATATCCTTACGGGTAATTTAAAAGCTCCAATAGCCAATCACTTTCTAAAAACTGGTCATTCAATCAGTCAGCTTAAATTTCAGGTCATAGACCATATGGAGAAAGCCTGTAGAGGGGGGTTAGGGAGCTGGCTTTGAAGCAAAGAGAATCCTTCTGGATTTATGAATTGGGGACCCTTGAGCCCAAAGGTTTGAATAAAGATTGGGACCTGTCAGTATTTTTATAACTTTATGTCCTTTGAACTTAATTTCATTAAGTGTAGATGTTGCTTAATATTTTGGAATGTTTGTAGTTATTAAAATTAGAGATTGAGGGTGGAACTGTCCTCTTTGTCAGGTTATTTGTTCTCTACAGTTTAATATATATCACTTGACATTGTGCATTATATCTGTAGATACAACATTGCTTGGATTGCTATTAAAGTGTTAAAATATTAAATGATTAATAGTGCCATCTAGTGGTAGGTTAGTATATAAGTAAGCAATATGTGTTTGTTTGGCATGGCATGATTAAGGGATAAGACCCCAAAACGTTGCCTTTTTGTGTTAAATAAAGTTACTTTGCTGTCTCCCCCTGCCTGTTTTCATATTGCTAACTTATGTGACAGACAGACGTGCTAACTTATGTGACAGACAGGCTTAATAACTTATGTGACAGACTGGTTTAATAACTTATGTGACAGACAGGCTTACTAATGTATGTAACAGACAGGCTTACTAACTTATGTGACAGACAGGCTTAATAACTTATGTGACAGACTGGTTTAATAACTTATGTGACAGACAGGCTTACTAATGTATGTAACAGACTGGCTTGCTAACTTATGTGACAGACAGACTTAATAACGTATGTGACAGACAGGCTTACTAATTTATGTGACAGACTGGCTTACTAACTTATGTGACAGATGGGCTTGCTAACTTATGTGACAGACTGGCATAATAACAATTTATTGTGTGGCAGATGGGCTTACACCTGCGATTTACCCCTTATCGCTTGTGCGTAACTGTATCACTCGTAATGTGGCCCTTATTGTGTTATGAAACGCATATGTAAACAAGTTTCTGCTCTGAACTAACCACTTACAAAAACTAAACCAGTGTTGCAGGCTCAGGTACATTTCACCAGTACAATGGAAGACCTCCAATTTCTCGGATGCAAAACAAGCAGGCCTTTCCAAGTTTTTTTTTCAGGAAGATTAAAATTTCCCTTTAAACACAAATAAACACTCTAAGACACAGGGATATAAAGATTTCATGTGTGTTTTATCAGACCTTTTAAAGGGACATTAAACCCAAAATTTGTCTTTCATAATTCAGACAGAGAATACATTTTTTAAAAATCATTCCAATTTACGTTTATTATCTAATTTGCTTCATTCTTTAGATATCCTTTGTTATAGAAATAGCAATGTTCATGGGTGAGCCAATCACATGAGGCATCTATGAGCAGCCACCAATCAGAAGCTACTGAGCCTATCTAGATATGCTTTTCAGAAAAGCATATCAAGAGAATGAAGCAAATTAGATAATAGAAGTAAATAAGAAAGTTGTTTAAAATGGTATGCTCTATCTGAATCATAAAAGAAAACATTTGGGTTTATTGTCCCTTTAAAATGCTGTGTACAACTACAGTAGCAGAATTATTACTCACTTTCTTCCGGTGTCTGCTGCTCTCTTTACAGCCGTTCTCCTATTTTAACCCCTTACAGGTTCCAGTTGCTGAAACTCTGCATCTTCATACTGGGTGCCGCCATCTTGGGGCGTAGGTATTCTCATACCCTGTGACAGAAGCAGTGCACATTCACTTTGGATGCAAAATACAGAGCAGATTTATTTTATATCAACAGCATTATTGCTCTATATCATTGGTGAGGGATTCTATTTATATTTCATGGCAACTTTTAAAGTGGGCAAAAAAAATGTAAAGATCTTACACTGGCAGACACCTGTCTTGGGGGGAGTCGGATAAAGTGTGTTACACTTGTGCATCTATTTTTTATTAGGGCAGGATGGATTTATTTGTTAATACACAAGACTATTTTCTTTTTATATTTATAAAAAGTAAAAAAACAACTCAAATTACTCTTTAAAACTACGAAACTCAGCTACAACATAATCATCAGAATGTTACTTTATGATTGCAAATAAGTGGACATTTAAAAGAGAAAAATGTTAATTATAAAATTGTACAAAATGATATGAAAGTGAATTGCACACATGATGATTTGATATTGTGGTTAAGTGAAAAAACCTGCAAACACATGATCATCATTGTCATCAATACTGAAACAATTTCTCTCTAGGTTTAAGAGTTCATTTTCCTTTAACCATATATATTTCTCATCTGTGTAGGTGTGTGAAAGTCCCAAAGAAAAAAAAAAGATATAAAAGATAGTTTCTTATAGATTTCCACTAACCCACCAAATCCAAGTGTAAGAGAAATAGATCCTTTTTGTTATGTTATGTTAATATTTTGGGTGGCTAAACTAATATAAATAAATGCTAGACTCATCCACCTAAGTCGCCGATCTACATCAGCTGCTCCGTTCTGCCAGTCTCTACACTGGCTCCCCATACACTCCAGAATACAATTTAAAGTAGTAACTCTAACTTACAAAGCACTAAACAGTCTAACGCCCAACTATATTTCCTCTCTCATCGTGAAATATTTCCCATCCCGTCTTTGTCGATCAACCTCTGACCTACGTCTCTCTACTCCTGTTATCTCTACGTCCCACTCCCGTCTCCAAGACTTCGCATGTGCTGCTCCTGTCCTCTGGAACTCTCTACCCCGCTCCATAAGACTGTCTCCAACCTTTTATAGCTTCAGACACTCCTTGGAAACCCACCTATTCAGAGAGGCTTACCATCTCTCCTCCATCCCTCATCCTAACCAAACTACCCCAACCTTATGTCTCTGCACCCTAAACCTGTAGACTGTAAGCTCTCCGGAGCAGGGCCCTCTTCTTCCTGCATTAGATTTGTTTAGTTTTGCTATGTTTTGTATTTTATCACAAATCCTTGTCATTGTACACCCCTATCACTGTACCCAGCTCTACGGAATTTGGTGGCGCTATACAAATAAATGCTAATAATAATAATAAATAGTTCTGATGGATTGGAATGTCACAGAAAAGGAAGACATAAAAATAAAAGGAACCCAAGTTGAGTACAAAGCTTTAGCACTGTAATATGGGATATTGTGCTGGATTTATAAAGGCTGTAAAGACGAGATCATGTTCTAAATTTATTGAGCATTGCTTCACCCATCTTTTCTATAGTTTCATTAGTGAGTGTTCCCACCATTAACATTTATAGTTGTGTTAAAGGGACATTAGACACTTTGAGATGGTAATATAAAATAATAAATTGTCTATATAAAAAACCTCTACAATATACTTTCATTATTTATTTTTTCCTGTAATTCCATTCAGAAATTGTGAGCTTTTCAGTTCCTGTTAGAAATGGAAGTGCAGAACACTGTTATATTCCACACAGCCATTGGCTGTACACTCTAGTGACCTATTTTATCACTGTCCCTAATTGGCCACAGCAGAGAAGGTAACCTAAGTTACAACATGGCAGCTCCCATTGTTTTATGGACACTAACAGGCCCATTTATCAAAGGTCTTGCGGACCTGATCCGACACTGCGGATCAGGTCCGCAAGACCTCGCTAAATGCGGAGAGCAATACGCTCTCCGCATTTAACATTGCACCAGCAGCTCACAAGAGCTGCTGGTGCAACGCCGCCCCCTGCTGACTCGCGGCCAATCGGCCGCCAGCAGGGAGCTGTCAATCAACCCGATCGTATTCGATCGGGTTGATGTCTGGCGATTCCTGTCCGCCTGTTCAGAGCAGGCGGACAGGGTTATGGAGCAGCGGTCTTTTGACCGCTGCTTCATAAGTTGTGTTTCTGGCGAGTCTGAAGACTCGCCAGAAACACGGCCCTTCAAGCTCCATACGGAGCTTGAT
The DNA here is from genome assembly GCF_027579735.1 of Bombina bombina. Classification (NCBI taxonomy): domain Eukaryota; kingdom Metazoa; phylum Chordata; class Amphibia; order Anura; family Bombinatoridae; genus Bombina; species Bombina bombina. Next base: position 70,188 of record NW_026511743.1, read on the forward strand.
AAATGGGCCTGCAAAACTTTACACTTATTTTATCAATATTTAAACAACAACAAAACATTTCAAAAATAAATTTACGTTATTCTAAGACTAATCTTTTCTTTGAATGCATCATTCTATCTAGCATTTATTTAGTGTTTTATGTCCCTTTAAGTGCCTAACAAATGTTATCTCGCAAATCAAATGAGCACCGCTAGCACTGCGGTAAAATAATCATAAGAAACACAACATTTAGGAAATATAATTGCAAAACAGTTTATGCAAATATTTGTAATTGTAAAAAGTTACGTCGGTTTTATTAGGGTAGACTAGTCTCAACGGATAGAACAAGAGGTGTCTCAGAAACCTTTCGGAGGTCAACAAGGGGCAGGCCATAGGCATTCTGGGGGCTGATTAGGAGTTTCTAACTTGGCGAAACATACAAGATTCATAATAACTCTTTTGTCATTGTGAAGCATCTCTTCTTAGGAACGAGTTTCAATCTCTCAAAGCTGATGAAGTCTCGTATTTAGCTTCTTTACGTTTTCTTTTACTTTCCAGTTTTCTTTTGCAAGTGTGTAAGAGCAGACAGTTTTATAGAGTGTGTAATTCTGCATATTAATTTATTTGTTTTGTAAGGTTCTGAAGGTGTTTTTCCCCTCCAGTATATCCTTGTCAGTGGAACTTGTTCTAGGCAGTGAGATGTAACTGTTGCAAGGTAGATGCGCTTCCATGAATTCACTGGTTTTAAAACCTGTCCTCTGTCCTCCCCTAACAGGCCAGATTTTCAGGATTACCTTAAGCAGGTTAATAACCATGTCTACTAATCAGATTATTTCACCTGTGCTCTAGTTCAGATATCCTCTAAATCTGGACAGTTAGGGAGGCGTGAGGGCATTAATTATAATGCAACTAAGCTTAAAACCCGCAGCTCTGACGAGGGACAGTTACAAATCGATTTGAATTCCACAATATTCTAATTCAGTTGTGAGTTTTTCTTTTTTTGGAGAGATATTTGTTTCACAAATAGGTACTGGCTTACTATAATGCTGTGTCAGAGGGGCCTATTTAACAAGGTGCGAGCGGACATGATCCGATATTGCGGATCATGTCCGCTGCACATCGATAAATGCCGACAGCAATCGGCCGCTAGTAGGGGGTGTCAATCAACCCGATCGTATTGGATCAGGTTGATTTCCAGCGATGTCTGTCCGCCGCCTCAGAGCAGGCGGACAGGTTATGGAGCAGCGGTCTTTAGACAAAAAAAAATGCCCCAGAGTGGCTTAATATCTCACCAAAATGTTCTCCCCAGGACCTTTTTAAAGGGACACGAAACCCAACATTTTCAATTTACTTCTATTATCAAATTGGCTTTGTCCTCATGGTATTCTTTGTTGAGGAGATATCTAGATATGTAGTGTGCACATTTCTGGAGCTACATGACAGGAAACACTGCTGCAACATTCTGTTCTTGCAAACATAGTTATAAAACTGCTGCCATATATTGCTCCAATCACACCTTTCTGTCTGTCTTTCAGCAAAGGGTACCAGCAAAACAAAGTAAATTTCATCATTGAAGTACATGGCCTTTTTTTTATCTTTACACTCTGTCTGAATTATAAAATAATTTTGGGGTTTTTATGTCCCTTTAATGAACACACAACCCATCTAACTTTATTCACCACCCACCTAAAATTTAAGCCAATATTAAAGGACCACTAAAGTCAAAATTAAACTTTCGTGATGCAGATAGAACACACAATTTAAAAAAAAACCTTTCCAATTCACATTATCTAAATCTGCAAATTTTTATAGGCACACTTTCAGACGCATCAGCTCCTACTGAGCATATGCAAGATTCACAGAATATATCTATAAGCATTTTGTGACTGGCTGATGGCTGTCACATGATGCAGTGGAAAGGAAAATAAAACTAACTCTCAGCTAGATTATGAGTTTTGAGCGCTATAGGGAAATTAACGAGCACCACAAAAGCGTTGTTAATTCACCTCCATATAGCGCTGCTATTACAAGTTTACAAAAAGCAGGCTTGTACGGGAGATATGGTGGCGTTGAGCTCCATATCTCACCCAAATACAAGCGCTGCTTTGACGTGCTCGTGCACAATTTCCCCATAGACATCAATGGGGAGAGCTGGCAATAAAAAAGCCTAACACCTGCGATCGCAGAAACAAAAGCTCTGTAACACATCCCCATTGATGTCTATGGGGAAAGAAAAAGTTATGTTTAAACCTAACACCCTAACATAAAAACCATGTCTAAACACCCCTAATCTGCCGTCCCCAACATGTCCGCAACCTACATAATGTTATTAACCCCTAATCTGCTGCCCCTAACATCGCCGCCACCGAAATACATTTATTAACCCCTAATCTGCCGCCCTTAAACATCACCGCCACCTACATTACAGTTATTAATGCCTAATCAGCCGAACCCAATGTCGCCGCCATTATACTAAAGTTATTAACCCCTAAACCTCTGGCCTCCAACATCACTAACACTAAATAAATATATTAACCCCTAATCCTAAGCATAACCCTAACACCCCCTAACTTAAATATAATTAAAATAAATAGAAATAAACCTTACAATTATTACCTAAATAATTCCTATTTAAAACTAAATACTTACCTGTAAAATAAAACCTAAGCTAGCTACAATATTACTAATAGTTACATTGTAGCTAGCTTAGGTTTTATTTTTATTTCACAGCTAAGTTTGTATTTATTTTAACTAGGTAGACTAGTTACTAAATAGTTATTAACTATTTACTAACTATCTAGTTAAAATAAATACAAACTTACCTGTAAAATAAAACCTAACCTGCCTTACACTAAAAACTAACATTACAATAAAATAAATTAAATTAATATTAATAAATATTAATAAAATACATTTATCTAAATTACAAAAAAGAATAAACACTAAATTACATAAAATAAAAAACGAAATTATCAAAAATAAAAATGAATTACCCCTAATCTAATAGACCTATCAAAATAAAAAAGCCCTCAAAAATAAAAAAAACCCTAGCCTACAGTAAACTGCCAATAGTCCTTAAAAGGGCCTTTTGCGTGGCATTGCCCCAAATAAACCTAAGCTAACCATTGCCCTGAAAAGGGCATTTGGATGGACATTGCCCTTAAAAGGGCATTTAGCTTTTTTACTGCCCAAACCCTAAGCTAAGAATAAAAACCACCCAATAAACCCTTAAAAAACCTAACACTAACCCCCGACGATCCACTTACAGTTCTGCCGGCTTCGATGAGGACTTTTAAGGGCTATTGACAGTTTAGTGTAGGCTAGGGGTTTTCTTATTGGGGGGCTTTTTTATTTTGATAGGGCTATTAGATTAGGAGTAATTAGTTTTTATTTTTGATAATATCGTTTTTTATTTTGTGTAATTTAGTGTTTATTTTTTTTTGTAATTTAGATAATTGTATTTTATTAATTTAATTGAATTCTTTTATTGTAATGTTAGGTTTTATTGTAAGGCAGGTTAGGTTTTATTTTACAGGTAAGTTTGTATTTATTTTAACTAGGTCATTATTAAATAGTTAATAACTATTTAGCAACTAGTCTACCTAGTTAAAATAAATACAAACTTACCTGTGAAATAAAAATAAAACCTAAAATAGCTACAATATAACTATTATTTAGGTTTTATTTTACAGTTAAGTATTTAGTTTTAAATAGGAATTATTTAGGTAATAATAGTATGTTTTATTTAGATTTATTTTAATTATATTTAAGTTAGGGTTACGTTAGGGTTAGGTTTAGGGGTTAATAGGTTAATTATAGCGGCGGTGTGGGTGGACAGCAGATTAGGGGTTAATAATATTTAAATAGTGTTTGCGATGCGGGAGGGTGGCGGTTTAGGGGTTAATCATTTTATTATAGTGGTGACAATGTCGGGAAGCGGCAGAATAGGGCTTAATAATTTTTTTAAGCGCCGGCGATGCCTGGAGCGGCAGATTAGGGGTTAATAATTGTATTATAGTGTTTATGATGCGGGAGGGCATCGGTTTAGGGGTTAATAGGTAGTTTATGGGTGTTTAGTACACTTTGTAGCAGTTTAGTTATGAGTTTTATGTTACAGCTTTGTAACGTAAAACTCATAACTACTGACTTTAAGATGGCGGTAAGAACCTCACAGCAAAACTCGTAATACCGGCGCTATGGAAGTCCCATTGAAAATTAACTTTTTAAAAAATGCAGTACTGACGTTGCGTGACAGACAAAGAGGTGTACGGTACATCTATTCTGACAAAACTTGTAATAGCGGCGTTAGGGAAAAAGCATTGTTATGAAGCATACCGATGCTTTTTCACTCATAATGCAAAACTCGTAATCTAGCTGTCTGAAAATTGTTAGAAACAAATCTACTACTCATGAAATTCAAACTAAGTTCTTTTGCATTGTCTATTTATTGTGCATTTATTGATTATGCTGTTCTACTGTGTTTAGCTGTCCTTTATCATTAAATAGATGTATGTTAAATTATGCCAATAATATGTGCTTTTGATAACAGAAAATATTACAATATTATAAAGTATTACAATGCCCCCAGCAAGCTATGCCATAATGCCTCACAGCTGTAAACATTTCCTGCGGAGAATACTGCATTATGTGCCCGGCTGGCCTACTAACCTAGTGAGAGCCAGACAGGCTTACCATATATTCCATGGCACCATTGAATTTTGGCTTAGGGTAATTAGGCCTGTGCCAAGGGCACCAGGGTTTAGGGGATAGCTACATTTTCAAGGGTAACTTTATGGTGTAATGTCTTCAAACTCATATGATCTTTTATTATTATTTTATTAAATAACGATCCCTTGTTGTCTAGTGAGGGTGTAGGACCCCTCTGTGTGGCCCTGTTTTTGAGAAATATACAAGGCAAATATAAGCTAAAATTGTGGGGAAGGGGATGTTTTGGGGGCAGCTTATTTCCCAGTGCCTTGAACATCACAACAACTAAATACACCCCTGTTTGATACCCATCATTAGAAAGATGTGGAACCCAACAGTGTGGACATATAAGTTGGCCACTGTAACACTTCTCTTGCTACAAATCTAGGAGATTAGCAGAGACATGTCCAATACTATTTTCTTGGCTGCTATGAATCATCTTTTGTGTCTTCTCCAATTTGGCAACTAGTAGATGTCAGTCTTGCCTTGTACAAGAATATGTTGGCTAGACCAATACAACAAAGGATCACATACTATGGTATTTTACAGTTGTCATATTTCAGTACTTAATTCTTTGTATCATTCTGCTATTATATTTGACGATTAAAGATCAAAGAGAGGCCTATAGCAATTGATTACATTAACCCAAAGGAGACAAAGTAGAAGCTGAATTTTAGTTCATCTGACACTAGAGGGGGCTCATTACAATGAATCTCTATCGTCCTGGGAAAGCTTATTGTCAAATCAATGTCAATTCATTTTATGCTGTAATAGGGAAAAAAACAAGAGCTTTTAGCGATATCTTCATCCATTGATTTTCAAAGTTTAATTTCTCTAATGGCATTAAGTTGATAAGGGTCTTACGTGCGTTTTCTAACAGGAATTGCTGAATTGAAGGATGACTCATAGCTTGTATGAGACATTTGTACTAAAGAAAAGAAGCGTTCTCTAAATGAACTTTGTATAGACAGAGATGTAATTGGTAAAAAGTCCAGATTGGAGCTCTTATTTATGCTGTCTGGATGTACTTATGTCTCTTTATAAAGAGTCTCATCCTGTGCATAAATAACAGGGATATATTACTATGATCAATGCCTGATCATTGCTTTCACCACACTATACAGCACATGATGGGCGTAAGTGATAGGTGAGGAGGATAATGTTGTTCGCTATGAGAAATAAATATTGTTTTGCTTTTGAATGACTGAAAACTGTTGTAAAATAGGTGGGAAATGCTAGAAAATGATAAAAGGACTCTAAAGAGAACCTGCCAGATTATTAACAGCAGCCAGTTCATGCTGACTCACCCCTTTAGGATGATATCATTGCAACTGCGTATCTTGAAGAAGAAGAAGAAGAAGAAGAAAGATAAGAGGGAAATTACTGAAATACTAAGGGAGAGATCTATGCCAGATGATGCATATGTCTTCCCTGCTAATAATGTCTGAATATTTCTTGTCTTCCCCTAATGGAAATAATGATAAAGAAAAACACTTCCTTAACTAGAAGAATATAGTTTCTCTGCTCATATATTCATGTATCACGCATAGTTGTTTTACTTTACAAGACTGGACTTACTCTGCTTTATTTAAGGGGACACGTGCAAAAATAACATGCAAATGCATCGAACATTTTATTTTGCACTAACGCTCACCTCTATTTTGTTTTTTAAATGAGTGCAAAAGGCGTTAAACAAAAATCTCAAGCCTTAAAGGGACATTATACACTAGTTTTTTCTTTGCATAAATGTTTTAAATGTTTTGTAGATGATCCATTTATATAGCCCATACAGCTTGTTTTTTTTTTTTTTTTAATGTATAGTTTTCCTTATTTTTAAATAACATTGCTCTGATATTCAGACTCCTAACCAAGCTCCAAAGATTTAGAAGAATACTGACGTATACCTACTCCAGCTTGCTCCTGTTTGTGTAATGAGTCTTTTCATATGCAGAGGAAGGGGGAGGGGGGAGTGTCTTCTCTTTTTGGTATACAACCACTTGTAGTGGGTGTTCCAGCTAGCCTTTTCAACAGAGCTAAACTGGGAGCTTCTAAGTAAGTTTTTTTAACAGTTTTATACAGGATCTATGCATATTATTTTTTATAGTAGTGTCTACTACATGTAGTTAAATGAAAATTGGTGTATACTTTCCCTTTAAGAAAGCACATTATATTGGACACAGATGAATACTGGTGGATACATGCGTATGCTGCTTCTAAATGGCTGGTGTCCCGCTCAGGAGTGGCAGTGCACTGCAGCTCCTTAGCAAGACTTTCAATACGTGCTTACTCCCTGTGTGGAAGTTAAACACAAAATTAGAGTTGAGCATAAGTGCAAATATATAATGCTCTAGACCAGTGATTTTTAACCTTTTTTTTGCCGTGGCACACTTTTTTACATTAAAATATCCTGTGGCACACCACCATCCCAAAATTTAAAAAAAATCACACATTGTAGCCTAATACAGCATATATATATATATATACACATACACACAAACACACACATACTGTATGTATTGTGCTGTTATGCCATGCCTCCTACAAACTACCCCTGCACTGGGAGTAAAAAACAAGCAAAGTTTAAAAAATATGTCACACTGTTGTCAGTCTGCCGTGGCACACCTGAGGATCTCTCACGGCACACTAGTGTGCCACGGCACACTGGTTGAAAAACACTGCTCTAGACCATTAAAGGTTTTTAGTTTTGCAAAATGATGTCCCTTTAATGTTTACAACTCCTAAACAGCTACCAAATGTATTCTCATCCTGTCTTGTCATTCCTTGCTTCCTGCAAATGTGATAAGATATTTCTGTTGTTTTTGGCTACTTTATAGTAATCTAATAGGATGTGCTCTGTGACCCTTATCTTTTTCTAGGGTGACCTTAGTATACTCTAGGTCATAAACTGTAGACTTCTCATTTTTCACTGATTAGTGTTTGAATAGTAGTGGACCTCCAACACAGAAAAATCATCCTGCTGGCACCACTACTTAGTGTCACCTCTTTTGAAGTTGGCCTGACATGGGACTTAACTCCTCCCACAACACTTCCACTTTGATGAGCAGCTCTGGTTTAGGTAAACATTCCTGCTATAAACATGAGTCCTTTTTAGAACTGGGCAAATGATATAAGCTTCACAGGCTTAAAATGAAATAGTATTCAGGAGTCTGTTACTGGCAGGCCCACCAGTGCGTATACAAGAATAAGCATTAATCTGACAGAAATCCGATATTCTATACCTGTAGTTAAGCTAAAACTAAAATGTCATGAGCATTGTATAATCATCTTCTTTTAATTAACTAAGCATTTTAAATACTGTAATTGTAGCATTGTCTCTTGGAATCCATTGTGTTGTTTCCTAAGAAGAAAAGTGTAACCAATAACCAGAGGCATATGTGAAGCTACCAATCAGCAGCGAGGCTATTGTGCAGTTTTTACTGTCATTTACAAACCACGCTTTTTAAACCCCGCCCCCCAGTGGTGCTGCAGTGCCAATGTTTCTTCTGACCCAGCGCCGTGCTGCTCAGAGGTTGCTTAGATCAGTGTAGGTGCTCATTTTGCAACTGATCTGACTGGCCATAGCAATAGATGACAACGCAAAGATCTCAAGATGATTTTATATCAAGGCCTTGTTAAATTTGTAAATAAAATGACAACATTTAAGGGATATGAAACCCACTTTTTTCTTTTATGATTCAGAGAGAGCAGCAATTTTAAGCAACTATCTAATTTACTTCTATTATAATTTTTTTTGTTCTGTTGGTATCTTTATTTTAAAAGCAGGAATGTAAGCTTAGGAGCCACCAATCAGCAAATGCTACCCAGGGTACTGAACCAAAAATGGGCTGGCATCTAATTGTACATTTCTACTTTTTCAAATAAAGATACCAAGAGAATGAAGACAAATTAATAATAGGAGTAAATTAGAAATTTTATTAAAATTGCTGCTCTGTCTTGAAGGAAATAATATGGGTTTAATATCCCTTTAAGTTATTACAAATTATTTCAACTCAGATTTTTTGCATTTCAGTGCCAATTTCTTTGCATGCAAAATACAAGTCTTATGTTCCTTTAAAAGCTCTGGGGTTTTAATTAACTTTATATAGTTAGTAAAAATTGTATTCCTCAAAACGTGCCTCTAACAAATAAAATATCTCTAGGTTAGTGTTTACTATATTCAATGTAAACTTTTTAGCACACTGGTTACTGGAACATTCAATTTCGAAAGAGATTTTTACCTGTTGCATTATATAACAAATTTAATTGCGACATGATTTATTTAATAGTGTATATTTGATTCTCACATTTACCAAAGTAGCAATGAGAAAACGTGTATTTGAGAAAAATGTACAGCAGTAGAACCAGGGGCGAAACTACAGGGGGTGCAGAGGTCGCAGGTGCGACTGGGCCCCTGAGAGTGGGGGCCCAGCTTTTTATAATTTTTTTTTTTATAAAAAACGTTAACCTACCACTGCCTGCACTGATATCATGTGAGTGTGACATGACTACAGAGGTTAGTGTTTCTGTTTTACCCATTGATGTGTGTATGTTTGTGGAACCAGCAAATTACAGACCTTGTTACTACAGCATGGGGGGGGGGCAGGGGGTAAACAGTGTCACTATACAGTACCACTATATATAGTATGGGGGGGTGGACCATGTCACTGACTACTGTGGTCACTTTATAAAGTACTGGGCGGGTAGGGTCAGGCCGGCCATCTCACCGGCAGATTACAGACTGTGTCACTAACTTACTATATACAGTACTGGGGGGTTAAATAGTGTCACTATATATATACAGTAATAGGGGGTCAGACCATCTCACAGACTGTGGGCACAGGGTACCTCCTTTTGCAGACATGTAATCTGATTCACATTTTTTTTCTGTGTAATGTAAAAAAAAATAAAAAATGATATGTATTAAATTCACCCTTTTTTGGAGGGGGGAGGGGCGGTGGGGGGGGGGGCTCTTCTTAGATTCTTGCACCTGGGCCCTGTGGTTTCTAGTTACGCCTCTGAGTAGAACTTTACCAGACCCTATAGCAGTGATTAATAAAATTATGAATAGAAACAGTAAAGTTCCTATTAAAATAATAGAGAGACATATAAAAATTGAATTGTACTGTATTGCTTCTAATCAATGTGTGGAACTCATTATCTCTAGATGCTGTTAATGGCTAGACATATTTATGGAGGATGGGTCCATCAGCAGCTGTTTTCCAGATGGGCACAGAATTGCCTCCATGCTTGAATTTAACCCTGTGTCAAACACCAGGACAGTGAGCATGTCAAATATATAACACAAATAACAGCAAATATGCTTTAGCATTCTATCATATTTTACATGATGATCTTTATTTCAATACTTTCAAAGTCATTGTCATATATTAAGAACATCCTTATTTTTTTCCAGGACTACAATTTATTGTTGAGAGTGCTGCCAAAAAAAACGAATAAGATAATATATTATAAACCATAAATGCATGATCAGGATAAGAAGACAGAATATAATATAAAAGCACAATATAAATATGTATGTATGTAGATAGATAGATAGATAGATAGATAGATAGACAGACAGACAGACAGACAGACAGACAGACAGACAGACAGACAGACAGACAGACAGACAGACAGACAGACAGACAGATAGACAGATAGATAGACAGACAGACAGACAGACAGACAGACAGACAGACAGACAGACAGACAGACAGACAGACAGACAGACAGACAGACAGACAGACAGACAGACAGACAGATAGATAGATAGATAGATAGATAGATAGATAGATAGATAGATAGACAGATAGATAGATAGATGATAGATATGAAAATTGTTCAGAACAGTAACTGCACTGCATAGTTTGTTTTTTTGGTGGGGTGGGGTGCACATTCATTGGAGTGCTGCAGGAGGGGTGCTACAAGATGCTGAGTGTAATCCAGCACAGTACCAAGGGTCTATACACAGGTACACATTTAGGGGTCGATTTATTAAAGTGCGGACGAACATGATACAATGTAGCGTATCATGTCCGCCGCACATCGATAAATGCCGACCGCAGTCTCAGAGCAGGCGGACAAGTTTTTGAGCATTCTTTAGACTGGAGGCTCATACGGAAACAGGGGCATTAAGCTTTATTCGGAGCTTGATAATTCTGCCCCTTAATATCAAGTTAAAGACCATCACAGCTATCTTATAAGTGCATAAAAGATCTGTACACAAAATAAATTTTATAGCATTTAAACACTCATTTTGTTAGCATTGTTCATAAGGTTTTGTAAATCAGGAGTTCTGTAATACACTCATTGAAACCCTCTCTTTTGCTGTGGTCATCTAGGGACACATGTTAATGAATCTGTGCTCTGATCTAAGCAGCCACTGTGTAGAATGTTACAGAGTCAGTGGACTGGGGGACATTTGGCCCCCAGGCCTCTGTTACTGGTGGAATCAGGGCTGGTGTAGGTGTAGTGTCAGCAGTTTATTTTTCATAGGTGTGCCCGTGAAATGTGCCTGGACTGCACAATAAATCACCATATAGGGGCATTACAGCACATTTATGGTGTATACAATCAGCTTTTCCCTTTAGTTTTTATAAGTGTCCACAGTGATCAAAACACAGGTAGGATTTGTTTGTAGATATCTATCGGGTTACTGTACCTGAGCCACTGAGTTAGACACGCCCCCTTGGGCTAAATATTGCCACTCCTTCTCCGAAGTAAGGTAAGTTTTCTCCTATATAAATATCATGTAGACACACCAACCTCTCTGTGGGGAAAACAAGGGTGGAACAAGCACATGAGGTATATTACAACATAAGAGAATAAATGAAATCATGATTGTATATTGCAATTGTATTTTATTTTCCTTAATTATATTTTATATAGAGAATTACATTTTGAGTTAAATGTTCCTTTGATGATATAAATCCAGAGAAGCTAATTGACAAAACCTTGTCTTGGGGACCATGGGGACCTACCTCTTTTAAAATGATATAAAACAGTCTATTTAATTGTTATAATATAAAAGCACTAAGCAGTGGGTTGTACTTGAAGGCATAAGCTTGATATCATAAATGTTTTAGATCAACTTGAGTTAGTTTCTTGCTCATGCTCAGAAGAGGCAGAATGCAACTTAAGTTCCTAGCATATCAGCTCCCTATTGTCGCTATTGGCAAAGGCTACACTGGAAACTATAAGTGCCCATTTTTTAGGAAAACAAGTAAGTTCTTTGCTTTTTTAACACAATCTTTCTTTTTATGTTTACTTAGATTTAACATTGTTTTTACTAAAGGAACACTGTTTCATATCTCTTTAAAATAGATTATACTTGTGTAATTAATTTTAGTGGTTAATAATTATATACTGGCAATCTGGCATACACAATAAAGGTATCAGAAGTTTATTTATTTAGTTATTCTTGTCATTTTATTTTTACCTTCCTGTCAACCAAAACATGGGTAAAGTAAATCTGCTATTTTTTACCAACTACAACTTATAGTTATGTTAAGATATCAAAGTGCAATATCTTAATACTGCTACACAAAGCTAAACTTTGGAAATTGTTAGTAAACTACTGCACAAATTTTCTTTTAGGAAAATCTCTTTATCTCCAATGATGCATGGGCATTTTAAATTGGAAACTCAATAGATAGGAATTCAAAGATGTTTAAAATGTGTTTTCAGTATTAAAGGGGCATTCTAATACACTTATTGCATGTTATAACTTGTTATATAAATACATTGCTAATGCTAAGCTTATGATCTGTTTAACTAGTGTGACTGGGTTAAACACATAAGTTCAACTCAGGTTCGAACACAGCTGTTGAATGGTGGGATTATGAAACTAACTACTGGTTATCTCACTAGCAGCTAGATTACGAGTTTTAAATGCTACAGGGAAATTAACAACCGCCACAAAAGCGGCATTATTTCACCTCCCTATAGCGCTGCTATTACAAGTTTTAAAAAAGCAGGCTTGTGCGGGCGATATGGTGGCGTTGAGCCCCATACCGCACGCGAAATCAAGTGCTGCTTTGAGGTGCTCGTGCACGATTTCCCCATAGACATCAATGGGGAGAGCCGGCAAAAAAAAGCCTAACACATGGGATCGCGAAAAGAAAAGCTCCGTAATGCAGCCCCATTGATGTCTATGGGGAAAAGAAAAAGATACGTTTAAACCTAACACCCCAACATAAACCCCGAGTCTAAACACCCCTAATCTGCTGCCCTTAACATCACCGCCACCTACATAATGTTATTAACCCCTAATCTGCTGCCCCTAACATCACCGCCACCTACATTACAGTTATTAACCCCTAATCTGCTGCCCCTAACATCGCCGCCACTTACATTACACTTATTATCCCCTAATCTGCCGCCCCCAATGTCGCCGCCACTATACTAAAGTTATTAACCCCTAAACCCAAACCTAACGTAAGCCTAAGTCTAACCCTAACACCCCTTAATTTAAATATAATTAAAATAAATCTAAATAAACCTTACAATTATTAACTAAATAATACCTGTTTAAAACTAAATACATACTTACCTATAAAATAAACCATAAGCTAGCTATAATATTACTAATAGTTACATTGTAGCAAGCTTAGGTTTCATTTTTATTTCACAGGTAAGTTTGTATTTATTTTAACTAGGTAGACTAGTTAGTAAATAGTTATTAACTATTTACTAACTACCTAGTTAAATTAAATACAAAGTTACCTGTAAAATAAAACCTAACCTACCTTACACTAAAAACTTACATTACAATAAAATTAAATAAATTCAATGATTAAAAATTATTAAAATATTAAAATTCAATTTTCTAAGTTACAAAAAAAAGCCTTTTTCAGGGGTTAAACAAATAATTATTCTTACCCATTAATGACAACATTACATATTCTAATGAATTAAAACGTGCCATTTTATAGTTTTTGTTAAATGCTACTTAACAATTAAGATTTCAGAGTTCACCAAAAGACATATAGGTGCGGGTCCATTTTAGACCACTTTAAAAGGAAGTGGGAGGGTAAATTATTTGATATGTCCTGCCTGGAAATGAGCAGAATCCCATTAATATTTTAATCGGAAATGAATATTTCATCCAGAGGCTTTGGTTTTGAAAGTGAATTAGAAGCAACATAAGAACTGCTAATGATTTGAAACAAGCGCAGGCAGGAGAAACTCCAGCTTGCTCCAGCCCTTTCTACAAGGATCACAGGATACCAGATTGTTTGGCATTTAGACTGAAGGGCTCAGGAAGAGGATAAAGCTGCTGGAAGTTCATTTTTGTCTGTTATGAAGCATAAAAAAACATACAAAAAAGGTGGTTATGTGGGATATAGATCTTATCAACTCCAGAGCCTGAGATCATATGAAAGTGATATCACGAATATCTCGGGGCCAACTACATGCACATGTACTCACATGCACACACACAAGAGAACAGCAACCAGTGTGCCCCTAATATGACAGTGTATTCATGATATGACAGTGTGTCCCTAATATGACAGTGTATTCATGTTATGACAGTGTGTCCCTAATATGACAGTGTATTCATGATATGACAGTGTGTCCCTAATATGACAGTGTATTCATGTTATGACAGTGTGTCCCTAATATGACAGTGTATTCATGTTATGACAGTGTGTCCCTAATATGACAGTGTATTCATGATATGACAGTGTGTCCCTAATATGACAGTGTATCCATGATATGACAGTGTGCCCCTAATATGACAGTGTATCCATGATATGACCGTGTGTCCCTAATATGACCGTGTTTCCCTGATATGACAGTGTGTCCCTGATATGACAGTGTGTCCCTAATATGACAGTGTATCCATGATATGACAGTGTGTCCCTGATATGACAGTGTGTCCCTAATATGACAGTGTGTCCCTGATATGACAGTGTGTCCCTAATATGACAGTGTGTCCCTGATATGACAGTGTGTCCCTAATATGACAGTGTGTCCCTAATATGACAGTGTGTCCCTGATATGACAGTGTGTCCCTAATATGACAGTGTGTCCCTGATATGACAGTGTATTCATGATATGACAGTGTGTCCCTAATATGACAGTGTGTCCCTAATATGACAGTGTGTCCCTGATATGACAGTGTGTCCCTAATATGACAGTGTATTCATTATATGACAGTGTGTCCCTAATATGACAGTGTGTCCCTAATATGACAGTGTGTCCCTGATATGACAGTGTGTCCCTAATATGACAGTGTGTCCCTGATATGACAGTGTGTCCCTAATATGACAGTGTGTCCCTAATATGACAGTGTGTGCCTAATATGACAGTGTGTCCCTGATATGACAGTGTGTGCCTAATATGACAGTGTGTCCCTGATATGACAGTATGTCCCTGATATGACAGTGTGTCCCTAATATGACAGTGTGTCCCTAATATGACAGTGTGTCCCTGATATGACAGTGTGTCCCTAATATGACAGGGTGTCCCTGATATGACAGTGTGTCCCTAATATGACAGTATGTCCCTGATATGACAGTGTGTCCCTGATATGACAGTATGTCCCTGATATGACAGTGTGTCCCTGATATGACAGTGTGTCCCTAATATGACAGTGTGTCCCTGATATGACAGTGTGTCCCTAATATGACAGTGTGTCCCTGATATGACAGTGTGTCCCTAATATGACAGTGTGTCCCTGATATGACAGTGTGTCCCTGATATGACAGTGTGTCCCTAATATAACAGTGTGTCCCTGATATGACAGTGTGTCCCTAATATGACAGTGTGTCCCTGATATGACAGTGTGTCCCTAATATGACAGTGTGTCCCTGATATGACAGTGTATCCCTAATATGACAGTGTGTCCCTGATATGACAGTGTGTCCCTGATATGACAGTGTGTCACTAATATGACAGTGTGTCCCTAATATAACAGTGTGTCCCTGATATGACCATGTGTCCCTGATATGACCGTGTGTCCCTGATATGACAGTGTGTCCCTAATATGACAGTGTGTCCCTAATATAACAGTGTGTCCCTGATATGACAGTGTGTCCCTAATATGACAGTGTGTCCCTGATATGACAGTGTGTCCCTAATATGACAGTGTGTCCCTGATATGACAGTGTGTCCCTAATATGACAGTGTGTCCCTGACATGACAGTGTGTCCCTAATATGACAGTGTGTCCCTGATATGACAGTGTGTCCCTAATATGACAGTGTGTCCCTGATATGACAGTGTGTCCCTAATATAACAGTGTGTCCCTAATATGACAGTGTGTCCCTGATATGACAGTGTGTCCCTAATATGACAGTGTGTCCCTGATATGACAGTGTGTCCCTAATATGACAGTGTGTCCCTAATATGACAGTGTGTCCCTGATATGACAGTGTGTCCCTAATATGACAGTGTGTCCTTAATATGACAGTGTGTCCCTAATATGACAGTGTGTCCCTGATATGACAGTGTGTCCCTGATATGACAGTATGTCCCTAATATGACAGTGTGTCAGTGATATGACAGTGTGTCCCTAATATGACAGTGTATCCATGATATGACAGTATGTCCCTAATATGACAGTGTATTCATGATATGACAGTGTGTCCTTAATATGACAGTGTGTCCCTGATATGACAGTGTGTCCCTAATATGACAGTGTGTCCCTGATATGACAGTGTGTCCCTGATATGACAGTGTGTCCTTAATATGACAGTGTGTCCCTGATATGACAGTGTGTCCCTGATATGACAGTGTATTCATGATATGACAGTGTGTCCCTAATATGACAGTGTGTCCCTGATATGACCGTGTGTCCCTAATATGACAGTGTATCCCTAATATGACAGTGTATCCATGATATGACAGTGTGTCCCTAATATGACAGTGTGTCCCTAATATGACAGTGTATCCCTAATATGACAGTGTATCCATGATATGACAGTGTGTCCCTGATATGACAGTGTGTCCCTAATATGACAGTGTGTCCCTGATATGACAGTGTGTCCCTAATATGACAGTGTGTCCCTAATATGACAGTGTATCCCTAATATGACAGTGTATCCATGATATGACAGTGTATCCCTAATATGACAGTGTATCCATGATATGACAGTGTGTCCCTAATATGACAGTGTGTCCCTGATATGACAGTGTGTCCCTGATATGACAGTGTGTCCCTAATATGACAGTGTGTCCCTGATATGACAGTGTGTCCCTGATATGACAGTGTGTCCCTAATATGACAGTATGTCCCTGATATGACCGTGTGTCCCTGATATGACAGTGTGTCCTTAATATGACAGTGTCCCTAATATGACAGTGTGTCCCTGATATGACAGTGTGCCCCTGATATGACAGTGTGTCCCTGATATGACAGTGTATCCATGATATGACAGTGTGTCCCTAATATGACAGTATGTCCCTGATATGACCGTGTGTCCCTGATATGACAGTGTGTCCCTAATATGACAGTATGTCCCTGATATGACCGTGTGTCCCTGATAAGACTGTTTGTCCCTAATATGACAGTGTGTCCCTGACATGACAGTGTGTCCTTAATATGACAGTGTGTCCCTGATATGACAGTGTGTCCCTGATATGACAGTGTATTCATGATATGACAGTGTGTCCCTAATATGACAGTGTGTCCCTGATATGCCCGTGTGTCCCTAATATGACAGTGTGTTCCTAATATGACAGTGTGTCCCTAATAGGACAGTGTGTCCCTAATATGACAGTGTATCCCTGATATGACAGTGTGTCCCTGATATGCCCGTGTGTCCCTAATATGACAGTGTGTCCCTAATATGACAGTGTGTCCCTGATATGACCGTGTGTCCCTGAGATGACAGTGTGTCCCTGATATGACCGTGTGTCCCTGATATGACCGTGTGTCCCTGATATGACAGTATGTCCCTGATATGACAGTGTGTCCCTAATATGACAGTATGTCCCTGATATGACAGTGTGTGCCTAATATGACAGTATGTCCCTGATATGACAGTGTGTCCCTGATATGACAGTATGTCCCTGATATGACCGTGTGTCCCTAATATGACAGTGTGTCCCTGATATGACAGTGTGTCCCTGTTATAATAGTGTGTCCCTGATATGACAGTGTGTCCCTAATATGACAGTATGTCCCTGATATGACAGTGTGTCCCTAATATGACAGCATGTCCCTGATATGACAGTGTGTGCCTAATATGACAGTATGTCCCTGATATGACAGTGTGTCCCTGATATGACAGTATGTCCCTGATATGACCGTGTGTCCCTACTATTACAGTGTGTCCCTGATATGACAGTGTGTCCCTGATATGACAGTATGTCCCTAATATAACAGTGTGTCCCTGATATGACAGTGTGTCCCTAATATGACAGTGTGTCCCTGATATGACAGTGTGTCCCTAATATAACAGTGTGTCCCTGATATGACAGTGTGTCCCTGATATGACAGTGTGTCCCTGTTATAATAGTGTGTCCCTGATATGACAGTGTGTCCCTAATATGACAGTATGTCCCTGATATGACAGTGTGTCCCTAATATGACAGTATGTCCCTGATATGACAGTGTGTGCCTAATATGACAGTATGTCCCTGATATGACAGTGTGTCCCTGATATGACAGTATGTCCCTGATATGACCGTGTGTCCCTAATATTACAGTGTGTCCCTGATATGACAGTGTGTCCCTGATATGACAGTATGTCCCTGATATGACAGTGTGTCCCTAATATAACAGTGTGTCCCTGATATGACAGTGTGTCCCTGATATGACAGTGTGTCCCTAATATGACAGTGTGTCCCTGATATGACAGTGTGTCCCTAATATAACAGTGTGTCCCTGATATGACAGTGTGTCCCTGATATGACAGTGTGTCCCTAATATAACAGTGTGTCCCTGATATGACAGTGTGTCCCTGATATGACAGTGTGTCCCTGATATGACAGTGTGTCCTAATATAACAGTGTGTCCCTGATATGACAGTGTGTCCCTGATATGACAGTGTGTCCTAATATAACAGTGTGTCCCTGATATGACAGTATGTCCCTGATATGACAGTGTGTCCCTGATATGACAGTATGTCCCTGATATGACCGTGTGGCCCTAATATTACAGTGTGTCCCTGATATGACAGTGTGTCCCTGATATGACAGTATGTCCCTAATATAACAGTGTGTCCCTGATATGACAGTGTGTCCCTGATATGACCGTGTGTCCCTGAGATGACAGTGTGTCCCTAATATGACAGTGTGTCCCTGATATGACAGTATGTCCCTAATATAACAGTGTGTCCCTGATATGACAGTGTGTCCCTGATATGACCGTGTGTCCCTAATATGACAGTGTGTCCCTGATATGACAGTGTGTGCCTAATATGACAGTGTGTCCCTGATATGACAGTGTGTCCCTAATATAGCAGTGTGTCCCTGATATGACAGTGTGTCCCTAATATAACAGTGTGTCCCTAATATGACAGTGTGTCCCTGATATGACAGTATGTCCCTAATATAACAGTGTGTCCCTAATATAACAGTGTATCCCTAATATAACAGTGTGTCCCTGATATGACAGTGTGTGCCTAATATGACAGTGTGTCCCTGATATAACAGTGTGTCCCTGATATGACAGTGTGTGCCTAATATGACAGTGTGTCCCTGATATGACAGTGTGTCCCTGATATGACAGTGTGTCCCTAATATGACAGTGTGCCCCTAATATGACAGTGTGTCCCTGATATGACAGTGTGTGCCGAATATGACAGTGTGTCCCTGATATGACCGTGTGTCCCTAATATGAGAGTGTGTCCCTGATATGACAGTGTGTCCCTGATATGACAGTGTGTCCCTAATATGACAGTGTGTCCCTGATATGACAGTGTGTCCCTAATATGACAGTGTGTCCCTAATATAACAGTGTGTCCCTGATATGACAGTGTGTCCCTAATATGACAGTGTGTCCCTGATATGACAGTGTGTGCCTGATATGACAGTGTGTCCCTGATATGACAGTGTGTCCCTAATATGACAGTGTGTCCCTGATATGACAGTGTGTCCCTAATATGACAGTGTGTCCCTGATATGACAGTGTGTGCCTAATATAACAGTGTGTCCCTGATATGACAGTGTGTCCCTAATATAACAGTATGTCCCTGATATGACAGTGTGTCCCTAATATGACAGTGTGTCCCTGATATGACAGTGTGTGCCTAATATGACAGTGTGTCCCTGATATGACCGTGTTTCCCTGATATGACAGTGTGTCCCTAATATAACAGTGTGTCCCTGATATGACAGTGTGTCCCTAATATGACAGTGTGTCCCTGATATGACAGTGTGTCCCTAATATGACAGTGTGTCCCTAATATAACAGTGTGTCCCTGATATGACAGTGTGTCCCTAATATGACAGTGTGTCCCTGATATGACAGTGTGTCCCTGATATAACAGTGTGTCCCTGATATAACAGTGTGTCCCTGATATGACAGTGTGTCCCTAATATGACAGTGTGTCCCTGATATGACAGTGTGTCCCTGATATAACAGTGTGTCCCTGATATGACAGTGTGTCCCTAATATGACAGTGTGTCCCTGATATGACAGTGTGTCCCTGATATGACAGTGTGTCCCTGATATAACAGTGTGTCCCTGATATGACAGTGTGTCCCTAATATGACAGTGTGTCCCTAATATATCAGTGTGTCCCTGATATGACAGTGTGTCCCTAATATGACTCTAGGATACCAGCATCTAATGCTTGCTGAGGTTTTGTAGACTTGCAATAAATTAAAGGGATATGAAACCCAAAAAAATATTTTGTGATTCAGACAGAGCACACAATTTAAAAAAAGTTTCCAATTTACTTCTATTATCAAATTTGCTTCGTTCCCTGTGTTGAAGAGATAGCTAGGTAGCATCTGTAGCACTACATGGCAGGAAATAGTGCTGCCCTCTAGTGCTCTTGCATATATATGACAGGAAATAGTGCTGCCCTCTAGTGCTCTTGCATATATATGACAGGAAATAGTGCTGCCCTCTAGTGCTCTTGCATATATATGACAGGAAATAGTGCTGCCCTTTAGTGCTCTTGTATATACATGACAGGAAATAGTGCTGCCATCTAGTGCTCTGGCATATACATAACAGGAAATAGCGCTGCCCTCTAGTGATCTTGCATATATATGACAGGAAATAGTGCTGCCCTCTAGTGCTCTTGCATATATATGACAGGAAATAGTGCTGCCCTCTAGTGCTCTTGCATATACATGACAGGAAATAGTGCTGCCCTCTAGTGCTCTTGCATATACATGACAAGAAATAGTGCTGCCATCTAGTGCTCTTGCATATACATGACAGGAAATAGTGCTGCCCTCTAGTGCTCTGGCATGTACATGACAGGAAATAGTGCTGCCCTCTAGTGCTCTTGCATATACATGACAGGAAATAGTGCTGCCATCTAGTGCTCTTGCATATACATGACAGGAAATAGTGCTGCCCTCTAGTGCTCTTGCATATACATGACAGGAAATAGTGCTGCCCTCTAGTGCTCTTGCATATACATGACAGGAAATAGTGCTGCCCTCTAGTGCTCTTGCATATGCATGACAGGAAATAGTGCTGCCCTCTAGTGCTCTTGCATATACATGACAGGAAATAGTGCTGCCCTCTAGTGCTCTTGCATATACATGACAGGAGCATATCAGTGCTGCCCTCTAGTGCTCTTGCATATATATGACAGGAAATAGTGCTGCCCTCTAGTGCTCTTGCATATATATGACAGGAAATAATGCTGCCCTCTAGTGCTCTTGCATATATATGACAGGAAATAGTGCTGCCCTCTAGTGCTCTTGCAAATACATGGCAGGAAATAGTGCTGCCCTCTAGTGCTCTTGCAAAACTGTTGCCATATAGTGCTCCAGAAATGTGCCGGCTCCTAAGATTACATCTCTACTTTTCAACAGAGGATACCATGAGAACCAAGAAAAATTGATAATAGAAGTTAATTAGAAAGTTGTTTAACTCCTTTAACCACAGCACGTTTCAATTTTCTTACCATTTAGGACCAGGGTTATTTTTATATTTCTGCAGTGTTTGGGGCATATTTATCAAGCTCCGTGTTTCTAGCGAGCCTTCAGGATCGCCAGAAACAGAAGTTATTAAACAGCGGTATAAAGACCGCTGCTCAATAACCTGTCCGCCTGCTCTGAGGCAGCGGACAGAAATCAACCTATATACATGACAAGAAATAGTGCTGCCATCTAGTGCTCTTGCATATACATGACAGGAAATAGTGCTGCCCTCTAGTGCTCTGGCATGTACATGACAGGAAATAGTGCTGCCCTCTAGTGCTCTTGCATATACATGACAGGAAATAGTGCTGCCATCTAGTGCTCTTGCATATACATGACAGGAAATAGTGCTGCCCTCTAGTGCTCTTGCATATGCATGACAGGAAATAGTGCTGCCCTCTAGTGCTCTTGCATATACATGACAGGAAATAGTGCTGCCCTCTAGTGCTCTTGCATATACATGACAGGAAATAGTGCTGCCCTCTAGTGCTCTTGCATATATATGACAGGAAATAGTGCTGCCCTCTAGTGCTCTTGCATATATATGACAGGAAATAATGCTGCCCTCTAGTGCTCTTGCATATATATGACAGGAAATAGTGCTGCCCTCTAGTGCTCTTGCAAATACATGGCAGGAAATAGTGCTGCCCTCTAGTGCTCTTGCAAAACTGTTGCCATATAGTGCTCCAGAAATGTGCCGGCTCCTAAGATTACATCTCTACTTTTCAACAGAGGATACCATGAGAACCAAGAAAAATTGATAATAGAAGTTAATTAGAAAGTTGTTTAACTCCTTTAACCACAGCACGTTTCAATTTTCTTACCATTTAGGACCAGGGTTATTTTTATATTTCTGCAGTGTTTGGGGCATATTTATCAAGCTCCGTGTTTCTAGCGAGCCTTCAGGATCGCCAGAAACAGAAGTTATTAAACAGCGGTATAAAGACCGCTGCTCAATAACCTGTCCGCCTGCTCTGAGGCAGCGGACAGAAATCAACCTGATCGAATACGATCAGGATGATTGACACCCCTGAATGTTTTGTCAATATTTAAACAACTAAGTAACTTTAAAAATAAATCTACATATTATTCTCAGACTAATCTTTTCTTTTAATGCTTCATTATGTCTAGCATTTATTTAGTGTTTAATGTACCTTTAAGAAACAATATAACTATTGGATAATAGATGGATAAATAGTAACCAAGTAGGAACGCTTATCATTCACCCTTGAAAAACTACGGGAACATAGTAAAACGTACATTGAGTTTGAGCCGGCCAGTGTTGTCACAGTGAGGGGCGGATCGCATAGGAGGTTTGGTATTTTTGCTGAAATTTAAGTTACTTTGTAACAATCCAAAGCAATCCTCTGTTTGGGATCATTTGTTTCAACCTATAGGAAAGCGGCTGCATACAAGAGGTACAGCTCACATGAATTGGAGCTCCGCTTGTAATAAGCGTTGAGTCGTGTACCTTTAGAAACTATTGGAGCCAAGTCCAGTTGTTATCTTGTTGGAGTGTATATTCTAAATCGCTCTTTGAAGGTAAAAAAGGCATTTGGAAGAAACACCCTCCTGTGTTATAGGTACCCGTGTTACCACACAGGAGTGTGATGTGTTGCCCCGGGTGGGGCCAGAGACTGCTCATCCTCACTAGTAGCCATCAATGGACATTGTATACTTTATTGGTTTTAACATGTTTTCTGATAAAGTGATTAAGATGTGGACACTTATGTAGTAAACTGATCTTTATGTTATTGAAATAGTTTTTTTTATTGAGCACAAAATGTACAACATACCATACACAATCATATTCTTCCAAATGACTCATAAGAAAGTAGAGTCCATATTTCTCTAGGAATCGTTTATAGTCCTGTTTCAGTCTCCAAAATAGATTGTTGCTTTATATTGTGACTCATATTTTGTGAATTTTAACATTTAGTCAACATAATATAAAGAAAATAGAAACATATTTGGTCACTATACATAAAAATTTGTTAAACCTAGATAAAACCTCAATCCTTCTAGTATATAACTATATGTCTACATCGATGCCTTCCCTCTAACTAGCCTTCCTTACTTTTCACACATTATGACCCAGACTTTATTTAGAGAATCAACAGAGTTCTGTAAGTTCTGTAAGTGGGCCGCTGTTTCATACATTGCATATGTATTTTTAATTTTGGACAGAATCTCGGTCCATTCCAGTACCCCTGTCTTCCAGTATTTGGCTATACTCGTTCTGCCAATTGTGTATATAATTCCAAAGAAAGTGTTAATATATGAGTTGTAATTTCTATCTTTTAAGTTTAGTAGGGCTAGTACTCAGGAGATCAGAAGTTTTTAACCAAATCTCCTGCACTTTGGGGCATTCCCACCACATGCTTATGTTCCTATATAGTCCGACAACTTCTGTAACAATTGTGGGAACTATCTTTATTTGTGTGTGCCGTCCGTGTTGGAGTGAGGTACCACCTGAAAATCGATTTGATAGTGTTTTCTCTGAGATCTGCACTAAGAAGGCCCTTACCTGTATTGTACGCTAGCTCATTACACTCATCTATGGTTATATCTATTGCTAAGTCTGTTTCCCATCTAACCACAAAGGGGAATTTGCCGTTGGTTTTCATCGGTTGAATATCTAAAAATATATATGAAATTGCATGCTTAGGTCTATTTGAAGTACTGCAATATCTTTCCAAACCGATGGGTTGAACGTGACTAAAATGTGTGATGTATTTGCGCATGGCGGACACGATCTGTAAATACAAGAACCAGTGTAGGGGTAGAGGGCTTAATTTATCTTGTAGTTGAGTGTATGTTAAGGGTGTTCCCTTGTGTAAGAAGTCTGCCACTCTATAAAGACCCTTATTCTCCCATTTATCAAGTCCCTTGCTGTCAATCTGAATTAAATATTTTAAAGGCCAAACCTTGAAATATTCTGGAATTAACTTATCTACTTTTGTAGCTTTATTCCATTGTTGTATGAAAAGTGTAGTAGCTGGGGGTCTATATCTGTTTTCCTCTTCTATTCATTTATGGTCCCAGAGGGAGTCCTTTGATGAAGCATATCCCCCCAAGGCGGCCTCCAATTTGGGCCAAATAACATCACATCCCTTCCTGCCCATTAAGGAGTTCTGAGCTAGTCTAGACGCGTTATAACAGTCCCACAGATTTGGAACCACTACTCCTCCAAACTGTCTGTGGTGGGTGAGTACTTGGTGAGAGATTCTTGCATTTTTATTTCCCCTCTGGAAACTGTGTACCACTAACTGGAGTAAATCTAGATCTTGTTTATTGATCTTAGTTGGTAACTCTCTAAACAGGTATAGTATCCTAGGGAGAATATTAATTTTTATGGAAAACAATCGTCCATACCATGAAAAATTATGTTTCTGCCACTTACTAATATATTTTCTAAGTGTCTTAAATAATGGGGTATAGTTTGCGTGCAGTGTTCCCTCTAAGGCCAGTTTTGTGTGCGGCCCAGCAGTGAAACAGTTAATTAGGTAACCACACCCTGCAATTAGCAAGCAATGCACAATGCAGATGGAAAGGTATGGTTCTCTTGTTAACTGTTTCACTGCTGGGCTGCACACAAAACTGTCCTTAGAGGGAACACTGTTTGCGTGATATAACTGGTCATAACTAGCTGTCAACTTAATCCCTAAAAGTCACAATTAGTCTCAATAAGTTTGATAGTATGTCTCCGGATTTCTATTGGGAGAGCCTTGCATTTATCTAAATTTATCTTATATCCTGAACTGATTGAAAATTTGTGGATAATGTCATAGACAGTAGGCAGGGAAATCAGGGGTTTGCTTAGGATTAGCAAGACGTTGTCTGCAAATAGTGTGACTTTGTAAGAGACCCCTCCTGCCCTGTGACTTTACGAATAATCTCTGCCAACGGTTTGATACATATTGCAAACAGCAAAGGGGACAATGGGCAGCCCTGCCAGGACTAATTTAAAATATCGAATGATTGGGATTGATGGCCTATTGTTCTGACATAGACTGTGGGGTTGAAGTAAAGCGTTTTGATAGCTGAGATAAAAGGGCCACTAAATCCTATTTTACTTAATAAATATAACATGTAGTTCCAATCCACCATGTCAAATGCCCTCTCCGAGTCCAATGATAGTAGCAGAGAAGGCACTTTGTTTGTTTTGAGATATTCTATGATCGAAACCATTCCCCTTACATTATCTGGGGCTTCCCTATCTTGTGTATAATGATGGGTAATATTGGTTTTAATCTATTGGCCATTATCTTAGTTATTATTTTAAAGTATTGATTAATGAGGGAGATCGGTCTATAACTTGAACATTGTTTTGGGTTTTTCCCTGGTTTGGGAATCACTACAATTTTAGCCTAGAGAAGGTCTTTAGGTAGTTGGTGACCTTCAAGAATATGGTTAGCAAATTGTGTCACGTGGGGGATTAGAGAAGTGGCAAAATAACCTCCCCTCTTTATCTGAAATTGTTTTAGTGTGAGTGAAGTATAATGAGGAATGAATTAAAATAGATACTCCTCTTTTTTTGGAATCAGTAGTAGAGTGAAAATGTTGTTTGAATTCCTGGTCCAGTATTTAGGTATGTGTGGTTTCGTGAAGTGGGTCTCTTGTAAGTAAATAACATTTGCGTGGAGTGTTTTATAGTGATTTATTGCCATACGTCTTTTGAGGTCAGAATTCAGGCCTCTCACATTGTGAGATACTAGATTAACGGGGGATATTTATCAAAGGTCTGGTCGGACCTGATCCGACATTGCGGATCAGGTCCGCCAGACCTCGCTGAATGTGGAGAGCCCTTTTAAGTGCTATTTGTAATTTAGTGTAGGGTATGGCTTTTTTTATTGGGGGGGGGGCTTTTTTATTTTAATAGGGGGATTAGATTAGGTGTAATTAGTTTAAAAATCTTGTAATTTGTTTATTATTTTCTGTAATTTAGTGGGGGGTTTTGACTTTAGATAATTTTATTTAATTGTATTTAATTGTATTTAATTTAGTTAATTTATTTAATTATAGTGTAGTGTTAGGTGTAATTGTAAATTAGGTTAGGTTTTATTTTACAGGTAACTTTGTATTTATTTTAGCTAGGTAGTTATTAAATAGTTAATAACTATTTAATAACTATTCTACCTAGTTAAAATAAATACAAACTTGCCTGTAAAATAAAAATAAACCCTAAGCTATCTACAATGTAACTATTAGTTAGATTGTAGCTAACTTACACCTAGATTTAGAGTTTTACGTTAGAAGGGGTGCGTTAGCTAAGCGTGTTTTTTTTCCCCCGCACCTTTTAAACAACTCTGGTATTTAGAGTTCTCTGAAGGGCTGCGTTAGGCTCCAAAAAAGGGAGCGTAGAGCATAATTTACCGCCACTTCAACTCTAAATACCAGCGTTGCTTACGGACGCCGCCAGCTTCAAAAACGTGCTCGTGCACGATATCCCCATAGGAAACAATGGGGCAGTTTGAGCTGAAAAAAAACCTAACACCTGCAAAAAAGCAGCGTTCAGCTCCTAACGCAGCCCTATTGTTTCCTATGGGGAAACACTTCCTAAGTCTGCACCTAGTACCCTAACATGTACCCCGAGTCTAAACACCCCTAACCTTACACTTATTAACCAATAATCTGCCTCCCCCACTATCGCTGACCCCTGCATTTTATTATTAACCCCTAATCTGCCGCTCCGTACACCGCCGCAACCTACATTATAGCTATGTACCCCTAATCTGCTGCCCCTAACATCGCCGACCCCTATATTATATTTATTAACCCCTAATCTGCCCCCCCCAACGTCGCCGCTACCTACCTACACTTATTAACCCCTAATCTGCCGACCGGACCTCGCCGCTACTCTAATAAATGTATTAACCCCTAAAGCTAAGTCTAACCCTAACACTAACACCCCCATAAATTAAATTTAATTTAAATCTAACGAAATAAAATAAATCTTATTAAATAAATTAATCCTATTTAAAGCTAAATACTTACCTGTAAAATAAACCCTAATATAGCTACAATATAAATATATAACAAATAATTATATTGTAGCTATTTTAGCATTTATATTTATTTTACAGGCAACTTTGTATTTATTTTAACTAGGTATAATAGCTATTAAATAGTTAATAATTCTAATATTGATGTAATACTGTATAAGATCGATTAATAAATCTAATAAGATTTATTAGAATATATGTGTAGTGAATGATTATTTAAGAAATGAATAAAACAATTTGAAACAAAATTGACCCACAATGCATCAGCAACAGGAAATGGGCGACACAAAGAACATTTTGGCGCCCAAACACATTAGAACTTCCTCTATATAAGGTCAGTTGTCCCAAGTATCACCACTGTCTTGAAAAAGGCCTCTATGTAGGCCGAAACGCGTCAACATTGACATTGGTGAGCATAATTTCAATAGGAGTAGAACTATCTTATACATCTACACTATGGTTTGTTTATTTGTTTTCTTCTAGGATTTTTTCTTCTTCTTTTTTGTGGGATATTTTACCAGTTGGATTTTTTAAACAGATAAAATTTTGGAACTGTGACTTGCTGCCTATATATATTTTTTACATTTTTAATTTTTAGCTTTATTTATTTATTTTTTTTATTTTTATTTTTTATTACCTGTGTTTCATCAAAGAGCCGGATCGATATAGGACCCTGCTAGAGGACCCCCCCCCCTCACAGATAGACTGTTTCACCACATTTTTTCTCACGCATTTACATTTTTTTTTTTTATTTTTTTTTTTGTGCACAGCAATCAACTAATTTTTACACCACTGGTCCATTTGGACAAATATTTCACGATTTATTGTATTATTGCACTGTTATTAGGATTTTTGTAACTGTTTTATTATATAACACCTTACTGCATTGGATTTCACACACACTCTTTGGGTTAAACTTCTCAGTATTGGATCCCAAGAGATCCTTGGTTTATACCACACTGATGACTATATTGATACCTGATGTTTGATTATACGTTTATAAAGTGTTTATATATTGTTTATGCTACTGTTTTTTACTGATTGATTTTATACTAAATACCTGATCCATCTGCAATTGCTGAATTTTCTTTTGAAGTTTAAGTGCTGATATACTATTCTCGAGTTAGTCAGTGAAAGAGATTTGTATTTGTAGTTTTACGAATTGTGAAGACACTGTCATTTTTTATATGTTTTTTCCGCTGTAATAAATCATTTTAAACTTATCCAGATCAACATCCAACTCTCCAATTAGTATCTAGCCTCAAGCCTAATTTTAGGCGCTGTATGCATTACCACTGTTACATGTTCCTTGTTGAGACCAGCTAGGAGGTCTTTTGTATACTAGCCTGAGGCCAAACCTTGGCGCTCGACCTAAATACACGTTCCCTTTCCTGACTGACTCTAAATACCAGCGGGCAGCCAAAACCAGCGTTAGGACCCCTTAACGCTGGTTTGGACGGCTAACGCCAAGCTCTAAATCTAGGCGTTAGGGTTTATTTTATAGGTAAGTATTTAGTTTTAAATAGGAATTATTTAGTTAAAGGGACAGTCTAGGCCAAAATTAGCTTTCATGATTCAGATAGAGCATGTAATTTTAAACAATTTTCCGATTTACTTTTATCACCAATTTTGCTTTGTTCTCTTGGTATTCTTAGTTGAAAGCTTAACCTAGGAGGTTCATATGCTAATTAATTTCTTAGACCTTGAAGCCCACCTCTTTCAGATTGCATTTTAACAGTTTCTCACCACTAGAAGGTGTTAGTTCACGTATTTCATATAGATAACACTGTGCTCGTGCACGAGAAGTCATCTGGGAGCAGGCACTGATTGGCTAGACTGCAAGTCTGTCAAAAGAACTAAAAAAAGGGGCAGTTTGCAAAGGCTTAGATACAAGATAATCACAGAGGTTAAAAGTATATTAATATAATTGTGTTGGTTATGCAAAACTGGGAAATGGGTAATAAAGGGATTATCTATCTTTTAAAACAATAAAAATTCTGGTGTAGACTGTCCCTTTAATGATAGTAATTTTATTTAGATTTATTTTAATTATATTTAAGTTAGGGGTGTTAGGTTTAGGGTTAGACTTAGGTTTAGGGGTTAATAACTTTAATATAGTGGCGGCGACGTTGGGGGCGGCAGATTAGGGGTTAATAAATGTAGATAGGTGGTAGTGATGTTAGGGCCGGCAGATTAGGGGTTAATAATATTTAACTAATGTTTGTGAGGTGGGAGTGCAGCGGTTTAGGGGTTAATATGTTTATTATAGTGGCAGCGACGTTGGGGGCGGCAGATTATGGGTCAATAAGTGTAGGTAGGTGGCGGAAACATTGGGGGCGGTAGAGTAGGGGTTAATAAATGTAGGGTTCGGCGATGTTGGGGGCCGCAGATTAGGGGTTCATAAGTATAATGTAGGTGGCGGCGGTGTCCGGAGCGGCAGATTAGGAGTTAATAATTATAATGTAGGTGTCGGCGATGTTGGGGGCGGCAGATTAGGGGTTAATAAGAGTAAGATTAGGGATGTTTAGACTTGGGGTTCATGTTAGGGTGTTAGGTGTAAACATAACTTTTATTTCCCCATAGGAATCAATGGGGCTGCGTTAAAGAGTTTTACGCTGCTTTTTTGCAGGTGTTAGACTTTTTTTCAGCCGGCTCTCCCCATTGATTCCTATGGGGAAATTGTGCGTGAGCACGTTACACCAGCTCACCGCTGACTTAAGCAGCGCTGGTATTGGAGTGCGTTAAAGAGCAAAAGTTTGCTCAACGCTCACTTCTTGTCTGGTTTGTAAAAACTCGTAATACCAGCGCTGTCTGTAAGTGAGCGGTGAGCATAAACTGCTCGTTAGCACCGCACAGCCTCTATAAAGCAAAACTCGTAATCTAGCCGTATGTGAGTGAGGACTGTTATTAAATTCTTTGTCAGTGCGGTATCACTATTAATCTCTACTTCTCCTGAGGATCTAAGTTGGAAGGTGGAAGCATGTGTTTAAACCGTATAGTGAACTGATCTTTATTTAAAGGGACATGAAACCCAATTTTTTCTTTCATGATTCAGATAAAGAATATGTTAAACAACTTTCCAATTTACTTCAATTATCTAATTTGCTTAATTTTCTAGGTATCCTTTGTGAAAAGAGAAACAGTGCACTACTGGGAGTAAGCTAAAAGCCAATGGCAAGATGCATATATGTGCAGCCATCAATCAGCAGCTTCTAAATCTACCTAGCTATACTTTTCAACAAGAGATGCAAAGAGAACAAAACAAATTAGATAGTACAAGTAAATTGGAAAGTTATTTAAAACTGCCTGCTCCATCGGATTCAAGAAAGAAAATAATTAAGTTTAATGTACCTTTAAGCAGCCTTTAACACACTTTAGGAGAGTGATTTATACCTAAAATGTTTAATAATATGTAATTAAAACTTTGCAATGTAATTAAATTATTTATTTTACTAATTTTAACTGTAATTTACCTTTGCAAAAATTTGTTTTTTTTCCTGCTGCTCCAAAGAGACTGGAATGCATCCTGTAGAACTTACTGCATTATGGAGAAGTCATTTACATCTGCCCCAACTGGTCAGAACAAAGGATATAGAGGCTTTTCAAGAGGATAACGGGAAAACAATAGGAATTTTACTAATAAAATATTGGTTCTTTAGCAATATACATTCCAGTTGCTCTAAAGTGGGACATTTTTATTGTACTTTCCCAGGATAGGGATAATAAGGCTAAGGAAATGTCTATTCTCGGCAGGCTTCTGTTAGTGTTTGTTCACTAATCCTTACACATAACAGCAAAGTAAATATTGTAATGTACAGATAAAGAGTTAAAAGAAACTTGGTTAGGATAAAAAGGTTTGTGCAAGGACATCCCTGAAGCCTCCGTGAGACGCGTGAGAAATATTCTTGAGGAGCTGTGAATGTTACTGCTCAGAGGATAGAGATAAAAAAACCCAATATACAATATGAATATGTACTCCCCTTTTGTTTGTTGAACTGCTGCCATCCCACAGTCTCTCCTAAAGGCTATTTAATCGGTATGTGTGTGCAGAGGGAGGTGCTTGTTCACCAAAGGTTCCCAACGATTCACTGGGGTATGTTCCACAACTTCCTCAAAGTGAAAAGATATGGCACTGAAATATTGTATCCATACACTGTGATATAAAGTGTAGATACTCACAGTATAGACTGAGGTGAACAGCTCATCAGGTGTTCAAAGAAAGGAAAAGATTTTCACCAGCTTTTGATAAAAAGCAACTTTTATTTTCCCAATGCGTTTCAACGGTCAGTGCCATCTTTTTCAAGAGCATTCACAGATAATTTGCTTTACAAACCATAGCATACCTTACCGCAACGTAGGCGGTCTTAAAAACAAAATAAAAGACGCTACCCATGATACCATTGGTTGGGGGCGGGTTTACACACATTTACATAAAAATACAAATTAAAAAGACTTCCTAATATCTTTGAACACACTATCTAAGTAATAAACTATTTATGTTACATAATAAAATATATAATAAAATGTATCGATCTCTACTAAATATAAAAAATATTTCATAAACGCTTTTCAAAAAAGAAACCTTTCTGTGGCTGGGGATAGAAAAAGTTAATAGTGAAAAAGGGTGTGTGTACAAGCGCTAAGGTAATCCCCAAGCTGTATCCAAACAGAGATCCTAACCAACCTCCAAAAAATATGCACAAGTAGTAAGAAGTGAATACAGCGCCAACAAGAGGCCAAGGGATAAATATACTCACAGAGAGATAAAAGAAGATTATTTAATGAACCATGTTAAAAAGCATCAGTAATAAAAGACTATATATAAAAAATGTAAAAAGCACATATAAATAAAATTACAAATACAGGAATATCTTACAGAAGCGGCTCAAGGGCCAAAGCTGATAATTAAAATAAAAACAGAGGTAATAACAGGTGATCAGTGTGAGTGGTACACCAGAATAAGAGTGTATACTGATAAAACAGAATTAGCCTAAGTACAACTGTAGCAAGTGCATCAAGCAAAAAACTAATAAACAATAATACAAACAATAGTGTTCAAAATTAGTGTTACAAAAATAGTGTTCCAAAAAATAGAAAAATGCACTGCAGTGCAAAAAAAGGGGGGTAGCAAAATAATTGTATAGATACAATCAAATAATGAGTGAGTGCAAGTGGATATAAAAATGCTAGCTACTTAATCCAGTGAGGTTAAGATATAATTAAATAAAATACACAATATGCAATAACATAAAAAATAAAATACACAATATGCAATAACATAAAAAATAAAAAATAAAATATAAAATATAATCCAAAAAAGTGTTCAAAAAGTTGATCAACAAATGTTAGTGAAGAACAAAAATAAGTCAATCAAAACTAAAAAATGGAAAAAATGGGTGATGAAAAGCAAGATGAAAGTGAGGAAATTGATGTTAGTTACTTTAACAGATCCAAATTCCTGAGTGTGGTTGCTGAAGTAGCTGATTGGATCCTAGCACCTGTCAGCTGCTCCTATGGTATCCTAAAAAGTGTCCCTGTAAAAAAAAGAAATTCACAACATAGTGTATCCAATATGAGAATGAAGTAAAGATTAAAGTAATGCTTACCAATATGTCAACGCGTTTCTGCCCTCAAAAAAAGGGCCTTTCTCAAGACTAGAATATTGGTAATGGCAGCTGGCCTTATATACAGTTTAGAAGTAGCCTATATGGTAGTTTAATTGATTAATTGTATTGTTTGGGCGCCAAATCCCTCCACTTCCTGTGTAACATCTAAAAGATTCCCCCATAAAGTGTAGCATCACTTCCTGTGTAAAATTCTAAAAGATTCCCCTCCACTTCCTGTGTAACATCTAAAAGATTCCCCCATAAAGTGTAGCATCACTTCCTGTGTAACATCTAAAAGATTCCCCTCCACTTCCTGTGTAACATCTAAAAGATTCCCCCATAAAGTGTAGTATCACTTCCTGTGTAACATCTAAAAGATTCCCCTCCACTTCCTGTGTAACATCTAAAAGATTCCCCCATAAAGTGTAGCATCACTTCCTGTGTAACATCTAAAAGATTCCGCCATATGGCAAACCGGAAGTATATATATTTTCCCGGATTAATTTTATACATATCTAAATATATAGGTAATTCAAAAGGCATGTATATTGCCTTAGATTTATCCAGTTGTTTCTTTCTCAATTGCCGGTATCTTTGTTTTGGCTTACCAGTTTCAAGCCCAATATCGGAGCTACCCGGTAGTGACGTAACCGTTGACGTCACTTCCGGTCCGGCGATATTACATAGACAAGCCGCTAGCAACATTAGCATGCTGTACAATGCTAATATATGCGGCTGTCAGTTACGCCTCCCATCTAGTATATTAAATCCTTAGAGAGCCCTGGGTAGCTCCGATATTGGGCTTGAAACTGGTAAGCCAAAACAAAGATACCGGCAATTGAGAAAGAAACAACTGGATAAATCTAAGGCCATATACATGCCTTTTGGGTGATATGGCTAAAGAGCTAGACCAAAGAGAGCTAAGATGGATTCACACACTCAAAACTTACTCTCATCGGGGTCTAAACAAAGACACTAAAATTTATTTAAAAACCATCTCCACTTATAAACACATTTACCTGTCCTTATATAGAATGTACGTTGTCTTTAATATTCTTAGGCGTTTTTTGAATATTGTCTCGTATATAAAGTGAATACCAATTGAGTATGTAGTTTGGACAAATTTGCTGTCTTTATATAAATATCTAGATACTTTGTATTTTTCTACTTTATGGGATCGTTATGCAATTAACTAGATATTTTATACTCTGTTGCTTTATGCATTCTTTGTATGTCTAGCCATTCATTTATGGCGATAGAGTGAAATCAATGATATCATGGATGTTGTTCACGACATTAATGCTTCTTTTCTTATTCCCAATGTTATTTAGTTTAAAACGGCATACATAGCCGATGATAAAACAGCATTATTTAAAATGGAACATTTTCGATTGGACATAATTGAACATGTGACCAAACAGAACAAGCGGACCTGATTTGAAACTGGTACAAAGAAACGGCTCGAAAGGGAACTTAATTATTCTACTCTTAAGGATTGGTTAAGAATTTTTTAAAAATAATTAATTTGATTGGTCGGTCTTATTTTGTATTTAATTAGCGTTTATGAATTTTTTTTTATATTTAGTAGAGATCGATGAATTTTATGATATATTTTATTATGTAACATAAATAGTTTAATACTTAGATAGTGTCAGGGTGCCAGGAATCAAACTGAGGCGAGTAGTGCAAAAATAATCACACCTTTATTAATAGCAAAAAATAATAAAAAGTCCACAAGTCAAATAACAAGCCAGGAGTCAAAACCAGAGCTGGTAATCAGACGAGCCGAGTCAGGAGCCAAAGCGAATAGTCAGACGAGCCGGAATCAGGAACAAGGAAAACAGCAGAGTCAGGAACAAGCCAGGGATCAGGAACCAGGAAGGACGTCAGGCAGCCAGGTAATGCACAGCAACTCTCACAAACAGGTCTGAGACAACGCAAAGGCAAAGCATACTGAACAGAGGCCCTTTAAATAATAAGTGATGACATCACAATTCTGAGACTGCATCCTGTCTCACACGGATGATGCACACCAGTCTGTCCATAAAAGGAAGTGCAGGAAATGAGCAGCATCCCCCACAATGCACCATAGTCAGCAAGAGAGGTGAGTAAAATGGATGTCAGCAGCACATGGCAAACAAAACAGGGAAAAAAAACCTGACAGATAGTATGTTTAAAGATATTAGGAAGTCTTTTTAATTTGTAATTTTATGTGAACGTGTGTAAACCCGTCCCCAACCAATGGGATCAGGGTTAGCGTCTTTTATTTTATTTTTAAGACCGGCTGTGTTGCGGTAAGGTATGCTATGGTTTGTAAAGCAAATTATCTGTGAATGCTCTTGAAAAAGACGGCACTGACCGTTGAAACGCGTTGGGAAAATTAAAGCTTCTTTTTATCAAAAGCTGGTGAAAAACTTTTCCTTTCTTTGAACACCTGATGAGCTGTTCATCTCAATCTATACTGTGAGTATCTACACTTTATATCACAGTGTATGGATACAATATTTCAGTGCCATATCTTTTCACTTTGAGGAAGTTATGGAACATACCCCAGTGAATCGTTGGGAACCTTTGGTGAACAAGCGCCTCAGATGATAGAGGCATTCAGCTGCTTCAGGGCAAGAGGATGCTCAAGAATTAATGATGTACAACAATTAATAGAAAATAAAAACAAACACTTGCTGAGCGCAATCACAAATAGCATTTATGACCTGTTACCTCAGAGGTTTGAACAAACGCAATGAAGGTGCTGTATCAATTTATTCTAGTGCTGATATATATATATATATATATATATATATATATATATATATATATATACTATACATTTCTGTGTCTCATGCAAGCAAATATCCCCCCATAGAGATGATTACTATCCATATAGGGCATACAATTTAAAGAGACTTTTTTTTTAATTTACTTCTATTATCAAATTATGGGCCAGATTACAAGTGGAGCGCTAATTTTGGGGGCATTTGGGGCACATTTATAAAATTAACCAGAGATCTAATATCTGGTTAATTTTATAAGTGCTCATTGCTACTGCAAGCACTTGTAATGGCTGATTAATTATTGCGCATCCTCAAAAAGGCCAAATTTGCCAGTTTGCAGGCTCGCAATAATTTAGCAGCTCAATTTTACTCTAGCCCTATGTGTTTTTCTAGTTGACCCATGAGCCGCATTGCATACTGGGAGCTAGCTGGTGATTGGTGGTTACACACACGTCTCTTTTCATTGGCTTAGATGTGTTCAGCTCATACCAATAACAGGATTTTGAGACACGCTTTAATATATAAAGCAATAGTGATGAATGTAATGGAATTTACAAACTATAACAAACATGGAAGGTGATACATAATGGTTTGAGCACAGAGAGACAGAGTGGGGGGTCGTAGTATAAATTACTGGTATATAGCTCTGAAAGTGAAAGGTGTGGGAGGTTTAAGTGCAGCCAGCATAAGAAAGCTGACTGGGTGGGGGGCTAAATAAACATATCTTGAGATTCACGTTCTGTTCACATGCAATGACATATAATAAATACACCAATACAATTTAAAATAAAAATTAAATGCATTTCTCTTATGTTTATGTACAATTTTTGAGAGTCTTATTTTTTAAGTGTTTATTTATTCACTCCTGTCTGTTTCCTATACTGGTTAACTTCAAATTCTTGACATCTTTCCTTCTCAGGCCCATCCACCATTATTTATGACCTTACATTCCCTCCCTACGTATTCCCAACAGTAAACGCATGCTAGACATAATGATGTATTCAAAGATTAGCCTTAGAATAAGGCGTAGATTTATTATTTACACTTATATAAATTGTTTAAATATTTAAAATATAAGTGTAAATGTTTAGTTTCTATAAAGTAATTTAGTTTTTATAATGCCATATTGAACTATTTTTCTATTTATCTCTGTACAAAGCTGTGCGGAATCCCTTTTCTTACAGTTTCTTTTATTGCCTGTTTTATATTATGGGGCCGATTTACTAAAGTGCGGACAGACATGATACGTTGTAGCGTATCATGTCCGCCGCACATCGATAAATGCTGACAGCATACGCTGTCATAATTTATCATTGCATAAGCAGTTCTGGTGCACTGCTTGTGCAATGCCGCCCCCTGCAGATTCGCGGTCAATCGGCCGCTAGCAGGGGGTGTCAATCAGCCCGATCATAAAGGATCGGACGGATTGAAGACCGCAGCCTCAGAGGCAGCAGACAAGTTATGGAGCAGCAGTTTCATAACTACTGGCGTGCGGAAACAGGGGCATCAAGCTCCATTCAGAGCTTGATAATTTGGCCCCTATATCTGTCCCTAATTGTCTTCAGCAGGAGAAACCGATAAGGAGCAACTTAAACTCAAACAGGCAGCCATTAATTTATAGAATTTAGAAAACCAACACATTTTCAGAGATAAATTACAGGAAAATGGAACAAAATAAATAATTAAAGTATATTGCAAAGTTGTTTAACTACACACAATTAAACATTTTATATTACAATTGCATATTATTTAAAATCCCTTTAAATTGATGGTAAACTCTCCCCTTTTTAAAATTAGATCCGGAATGGTAGTGATATTTTAGTTGAAGTTTAATGAATCAGTGGTAATAAAGATGTGATTTTACTTACTTTTTAATATAAATATGAAATTCAAATACCCCATGCTCTGTCGCCCTCTTCAAACTTCAATTTTTCTGTGAGCTAACGGTTTGAATTCTCAATCTAATCAGTGCTCTAGCTACAACAAAAGTGCCATATGGGTAGAGCGCTGATTGGACAACAATTCTAACCTTTAGCTCACAGAGAAATTTACTTTTGAAGTGGGTGGTAGAGCGTGGGGTATTAGAATTTTATATCTATTTCAAAGAGTAAGTTATCTTTGTTATAACTGATTAATTAAACTCCATCTAAAATATCACTAACATTTTAGATCTGCTTTTAAAAAGGGGAGAGTTTACATCACTTTAAGTCACTTTTTATCCTTTAAACTACTTTCTGTGCTGTTATAATTGTTAAATTCCAACATATTTATCATTATTATGTCAGACCTGAGGAAGAGAGAAAGGTCATAATATAAAATGTGTTAGCCAGTAAAAAAATGATTACTACTTGATATACACAAATCTGTTATGTTGGCAACTGAATTACTGAACCAAGATGTTTACGCTAGTCTTTTTTAAAGGGACAGTCTAGTTACAATTAAACTTTCATGATTCAGAAGGAACATGCAATGTTAAACAACTTTCCATTTTACTTGTATCATTAAATTTGCTTTGTTCTCATTGTATTCAATGTTGAAAGCTAAAGCTAGGTAATTTATTTATGAGTCAATACTGATTGACTAAAATGCATGTCTGTCAAAAGAACTGAAATAAGGGGCAGTCTGCAGAGGCTTAGATATAAGGTAAAACGCATAAGCCTGTCAGTGCTGCGCCCGTGACGTCAAATCAGGAGTTGCTGTGTTTCTTATTTTACCTAAATGGATTCAATAAAGGACTTGTTTTAACGTTACTTGAAGTGTTGGATTTATCCTTCTTTTGAAAGTAATCATAGAGGTAAAAAGAAAACTATTATAACAATTTTAGTTATGCAAAACTGGGGAATGGATAATAAAGGGATTATCTATCGTTTTAAACAATACAAAATCTGGAGTAGACTGGAGCCAATCAGCATCAGCAGTGCTGAGGTCATGAACTCTTTTACTGTGATCTCATGAGATTTCATAGTAAACTTCCTTAAACCGAATAGGGAAATACAATGTGCACGGAACTCAATCCCTTGCCTGTCCTGGCTCACCAGATGGGTTCAGCTAGCTCCCACTTGTGCATGGCAACTCCTTCAACAATGGATACCCAGAGAATAAATATAAAGCAAATTTGATAATAGCAGTAAATTAGAAAGTTCATTAAATTATATTCTGTCTGAATAACAAGAGAAAAATTGAGTTTCATGTCCCTTTAAATTTAGTCTCATATGTTTAAACGTATATCTTTCCCTCCTCAAATTTCTCCCTTGACCAATGACTACTTATCCTATCCTAAGCAAAAGTAGGCACTGGATTCTTATCTAGCCATTGTTCTTATAATCCCTATCCACCAACCACAAGTGGTGACCTATTTTTCATACTACTAGCCATCAGCAGAATGTTAACAACCAAATGCTGTCCTTCATAATACAAACTTACCCTAATAGTAGTTATATTTTAAAAGTAATTACAAAACAATGAACTATTACAATGTGGTCAGTGCAGTGCCAGAGTATATAATGCAGTGCTTCTCAGTGCATGACAATTACATTGCTTTATTAGAGAAAATGTAACTGTTTTCCATTATGTGAACACCTTTTTAACAATACAAACCTTAAAATGGCATCATTGTATAAATGAGTTGCATGACTCAAATATTTTAAGTGGTTTATCTTGTTAGCATTTGAAATCAAGGTGTTCGCAATCAGGGGATGAATCACTGTTTTTGGTGTGTGTGAGTCAGAGGTAATACTTTATGGTCTTTAGCTACAAATATTTGCCTACCATTATTTCGGTTGCTCAGAAGAAAATTACATTCCTAAACTTATTTTCACATTACTCATTCTCTAAGTCTTATTCCAACATTTCACAGCCTGCTAGCACATCTTCATCCATTCTTCATCTGTCCAAAGGAGGACCTTTCAACCATCTTGAATTTGGTATGATGGTCTTATTGTGGGAGCTATCTGCCTTTTCTTTACGTCACCCTTTAAAAAGACGATGTACTCATTTTTTCCTATCATTCATATGAAAGAGCAGGATTTAAACATCTGAAGTAAAAGATGTTTATTAGGAAATTGAAATGCTGAGTTTAACTACAGTAGGGTGGACGCTGCTCACATTGGAATTGTTTTTCCTCCTCTTTATAGTGGACACCGCCATCTTGGAGTGCAAATATTCTTGCATCCTGTCAGAGAAGCAGTACGCGTTGTTGACAGATCCATGATATTGCTGATTTGTTTTCAGCTTTTTATACACAAGTTGCATATCCAGTCTTAGCCTTGTATTGATGAAACTATTATGTCATACAGCACAATTGATATATTTGCCTAGATTAGTTCCTAAAGTGGGTCTACCCTTTGCACATACTATAGGTCTAAACTTGGCATTAATAGTGTACTTTGCCCTTGTCTATAAAGAGGCATAGATTAAATATCAGACCTACTCAGGGGTCAAGTCCTAAAAAAACCCAGTGTGGGAACTCACCAAGACTTCCACCCCCTCACAATTAATACCCCTGGACCTTTCCTTGTCCATCTAGGTTCAAGGTCCATAAATGGCATCTTATCTCTTTTTTTCTCTCCATACTTCTTGCAGAAGTGGGGTCCTATAGTGAGCTCATTTAATCAGCAGAAGGGCTAATTCA
Organism: Bombina bombina; assembly: GCF_027579735.1. Classification (NCBI taxonomy): domain Eukaryota; kingdom Metazoa; phylum Chordata; class Amphibia; order Anura; family Bombinatoridae; genus Bombina; species Bombina bombina. Next base: position 110,943 of record NW_026511743.1, read on the forward strand.
TAATAGGAAATACAGACTATTATTTATTCATGTGGCTAAATCTTTTGATGTATATTGTAGGGCTGGCAACCTTGGTCCCCGAGGCAAGTACAACCTGGTGGCCCCTTTCAAATTTTATTTTGATATTTAAGAAAATAATTAAAAAACATTGTGACATAATCGCGCCCCGTGCCCAATATATATTTAATCAAACTCTAGACTTCGCACCAGTACTCTTCACACTTATTGCATTTTCTTAACACCTCCCGCGCTTTTGGCTCAAATCATCGCGAGAATTTCCGCACTTGCACTGTTTGGCTATGGTTCTCGCGAGAATTTCGCACCTGTGCTCTGCTGTGGCGGCGACTGCAGTTCACAGATAAGACGCTGCATGATTTTTGTGAGGTAAATTCCGTCACAAAATGCGCTTTAGTAAACGTATATTTCTTATGTGTGCATGCTTCAGTTCTATTTAATATAATGGTATAATTAGCGTGTCGAAATACCCTAATATGATGATGATTCCCTCAATATGCATGACAGGTTTAACAAAACAAATAAATTAGCAGGAGTATATAATTTATCTGTAAAACACGTTTAACAATCAAAATAAATTGTTTTCTGGCTATTGCACCCATATAGTTTTTTGTTTTGTTTTAAAATAAAATATTTTCATACTATTTTTAAACGTTTTATTTAATATATAAATGTTAGCTTACAATCAATTTGAATTTACAGTAATTTAGTGTTACACCAGTTATTACCTACCTATGCCTTTAAATACATTTATTTTACTTTAATGTGTCGTGACTCGTGAATAAAATGATTTCGCAGGCCTGCCATCTTGAAAAGCTTTCATAATATAAATGTATTAGCATGTCTGGTTATATCACTGAAATAAATGCACTTCATATACATTTGTATACTTTTATATGTATGTTTGAGTCTTGGAGATTATTTATTATGCTTTTACATTTTGGCTTAATATTTGTTTGAGACTGAGCTGATCTCGGCACATTTAAAGGGACATTCAACAGTAAATCAATTCTAGATACAATGATTTATTCAAAGCAAAGATTACCTTAAAGGGACATCAAACCCAAAAATGTCTCACAATTTAGGTAGAACTGAACACATGGGTGAGCCAACCAATCAGTGTGTGTGTATATATATATATATATATATATATATATATATATATATATATATATATATATATATACACACACACAGCCACCAATGAGCAACTAGAACCCAGACTACAGAGCTTTCCTAGATAAACCTTTCAACAAAGACAAGAGAAAGAAGCAAATTAAATAATATAAGTACATTTTAAGTTGTTTAAAATTGTATGTTCTGTCTAAATTGTGAATGTCTAATTATGACTTTACTGTCCCTTTAAGAATAATATGTGCGTATTTTTTTAAATATATTAAATATTGGAGGTATATGTAAAGGTTTAGTTTCTATAAATTAGTTGAGTTTCTATAAAATAAGAAAACCTAGTATTTGCCCATAACTGTCTTGTCTGCTGAGGGTTATTAGGGACAGATATAAAACAGACCATAAAAGAGTGTGGAAACAAGGCTTACACATAGCTATTGTTTGCACACAATCTTTTATCGACTGTTTTATATATGCCTTTAATTGCCATCAGCAGAAGTGATTTGATAAGGGAAACCTAGGTTTCAACATGGTTACACTCATAAGGAACTGAGAAAACCAACTATTGGCAAAGTTAAATTACAGGAAAAAGGGACAAAATAAAGTATATTGTAAAGTGTGTTTACTGCACACAATTAAACATTATATGAACTTTGTATGAACAGATCCAGAATGTTAGCGATATTTTAGATGGAGTTTAATTCATTAGTTGTAATGAAGATGCACTGTAACATTCCCCATCTGTTTTACCATCACTTTAATGTCTCTTTAAAAATATACATTGTTAACTCATAAATAATATTTTGTTAATATTTGTATGTTTTAAAACTGTAATACGTCTGAATACTAATTAAAAAGTTGGGAAGACTCACTGTAAACATTGTAAAAAAATGTAACTGTTGGGACATTGCCTATGTGTTTAATCCCAATGTTTGGGCAAGTTTAAGAAAACAAAATGATCTAATGAAAAAGGAATATAGTAAACAACAACTTTTTAAGTGTAAAGTAGCTTTTCACACTGGCTGGTGAACAGTATAATTATTTGTATAGATCTCTACTAGATATTTCATCTCTGCAGTGTGCTTGAGTGTATGAGTATTGCTGCTGCAGTCACTTTACCTCTGTGTGGCATCCAGGGCAAGCTTCTTACTACTTTGGGCTAGATTTATCAACGCTGAGGCGTACAGGGGCGCGTATACGCGCCCCTGTACGCCTCATCTCGCCTATGGCGGGTCGAAATTACCCACAGGTAATTAACATTGCACACAAGCGAAATTTTGCGCTCGCGTGCAATCCCGCCCCCTGCCCGCGCACAGCCAATCACGCGCGGGCAGGAGCTGTCAATCTCCTCGGTCGGACTCGACCGAGGAGATTGAATTTCGCCACAATAGAGGTGGCGTAGATGTTAGAGAAGCAGCGGTCTGGTGACCGCTGCTTGATAAATCCAGGCGAGCAAGTTCTTGAGAGAACTTGCTGCCGTAGGGGCTTAATAAATCTAGCCCTTTGTTGTACGTGTGGCTGACAAGCAGTGTAGGTTGAAAAAAAGAAGACTAGCTGCAGGGACCACTACTCTGATTGTGTCTGTTGTGTTCCAGTCAATGCAGCCTTTAAAGGTACATAAAAGTCAAAATTAGGCTTTCATGATTCAGAGTATACAGTTAACAAACAAAACAATTACTTTGGTTATCAAAATGACCGATTTATTTTGGTACACTCAGGAGCGTGCATTGTTACAAACATTGACACAGACGCTGCTGTTATACGGTCATCTAGACAAGTGCACTTTTCTGAACCTACTGCTAAAAACTGAAGTAAATTGGCTGATAATTGGATTTATTAAAGTGATGGTAAACTCAGATCCGTAATGTTAGTGATGTTTTAGATGGAGTTTAATTAATCAGTTGTAATGAAGATGATATAACTTACTTTTTAATATAGATATGAAATTTAAATACCCCATGCTCTGCTGCCCACTTCAAAAGTAAATTTTTCTGTGAGCTAAAGGTTTGAATTGTTTTCAAATCAGCGCTCTTACCTTTGGGTGCCTTTTGTTGTAGCTAGAGCACTAATTGTAGAACCATTTAGACCGATAGCTCACAGAAAAAAATTACTTTTGAGGGGGGGGGGGGGGGGCGGAGCACCGGGTACTTGAATTTCATATCTGTATTAAAAAGTAAGTTATAGCATCTTCATTACAACTGATGAACCCCAAGGCAGAACATGATGTGATCGGAGAAGTCACCACAGAAAATGCAGCATGTCTGCAGAAAGAACAAGACACATGCAGGAACGGTTAGCACTTTCACTCAGGCGTTGTTTTCAAACGGCGCTGTACTCTAGTTGCACTGTGTATGTTGTCCTTACCCACAGTGTGTCTAGAGTAACATGCTGTTTGAAGAGAATAGTCAAATATTGGCAGCGTATTGATTGGAATTTTTCTACCCCCAACCTTATGTCTCTGCACCCTAAACCTATAGACTGTGAGCTCTCCGGAGCAGGGCCCTCTTCATCCTGTGCTAGATTTGTTTAGTCTTGTTATGTTTTGTATTGTATCACAGATCTTTGTCATTGTATACCCCCATCGTTGTACCCAGCGCTACGGAATTTGGCGGGTCTATACAAATAAATGATAATAATAATAATAATACCCCCTAGTGTTTCCCAGTCTGAAAAACTATTGACTACTGAATGTAAGACGATCTTGTAAAAATACACCTTTTAAATTACAATATTAACTATATAATTTTTTAATGTTAGACCAAGAACAAAGGTAACAAATTTATTTTAGACATTGTATTTTTTTGTATTTTTGTATAAAAAAAAAAATCTCATTGAAGAAAGGTTCTGCCTCTGGGTTAATCACTAACATTCTGTGTTTATAAAGGGGAAAGCTTACTATCGCCTTAAGTGTTGAAAAAATGGTACCCTATCACTTAACCCCTTAGTGACCAGAACATTTTTAAATTTTCTTACTTTTAGGGATCAGGGCTATTTCTTCTGTTAAGTGTGATCAGTCCACGGGTCATCATTACTTCTGGGATATTACTCCTCCCCAACAGGAAGTGCAAGAGGATTCACCCAGCAGAGCTGCATATAGCTCCTCCCCCCTACGTCACTCCCAGTCATTCTCTTGCACCCAACGACTAGATAGGATGTGTGAGAGGACTATGGTGATTATACTTAGTTTTATATCTTCAATCAAAAGTTTGTTATTTTAAAATAGCACCGGAGTGTGTTATTATCTCTCTGGCAGAGTTTGAAGAAGAATCTACCAGAGTTTTTGTTATGATTTTAGCCGGAGTAGTTAAGATCATATTGCTGTTTCTCGGCCATCTGAGGAGAGGTAAACTTCAGATCAGGGGACAGCGGGCAGATGAATCTGCATAGAGGTATGTAGCAGTTTTTATTTTCTGACAATGGAATTGATGAGAAAATCCTGCCATACCGATATAATGTCATGTATGTATACTTTACACTTCAGTATTCTGGGGAATGGTACTTCACTAGAATTACACTGTAAGAAATACATAAAGCTGTTTAATAACTAGAGATTATGTTTAACGTTTTTGCTGGAATGTAAAATCGTTTTCATTTACTGAGGTACTGAGTGAATAAATGTTTGGGCACTATTTTTCCACTTGGCAGTTGCTTAATCTGTTTTTCTGACAGTTTCTGTTCTCCCTCACTGCTGTGTGTGAGGGGGAGGGGCCGTTTTTTTGGCGCTTTTACTGCATCAAATATTTCAGTCAGCAACTCATTGTATTCCCTGCATGATCCGGTTCATCTCTACAGAGCTCAGGGGTCTTCAAAACTTATTTTGAGGGAGGTAATTTCTCTCAGCAGAGCTGTGAGAATTATAGTTTGACTGAGATAAAAAAACGTTTATTCTGTAATTTGTTTCCTGCTTTCAGAATTTGTTATCTTTGCTAATGGGATTAAACCTTTGCTAAAGTTGTGTTGTTTACAAGGATTGAGGCTATAACTGTTTCAATTTATTAATTTTCAACTGTCATAGATCTTCTGTGCTTCTTAAAGGCACAGTACGTTTTAATATTATTCTAATTGAATTGTATTTCCAAGTTGCAAGTTTATTTGCTAGTGTGTTAAACATGTCTGATTCAGAGGATGATACCTGTGTCATTTGTTGCAATGCCAAAGTGGAGCCCAATAGAAATTTATGTACTAACTGTATTGATGCTACTTTAAATAAAAGTCAATCTGTACAAATTGAACAAATTTCACCAAACAACGAGGGGAGAGTTATGCCGACTAACTCGCCTCACGTGTCAGTACCTACATCTCCCGCTCAGAGGGAGGTGCGTGATATTGTAGCGCCGAGTACATCTGGGCGGCCATTACAAATCACATTACAGGATATGGCTACTGTTATGACTGAGGTTTTGGCTAAATTACCAGAACTAAGAGGTAAGCGTGATCACTCTGGGGTGAGAACAGAGTGCGCTGATAATATTAGGGCCATGTCAGACACTGCGTCACAGGTGGCAGAACATGAGGACGGAGAACTTCATTCTGTGGGTGACGGTTCTGATCCAAACAGACTGGATTCAGATATTTCAAATTTTAAATTTAAACTGGAAAACCTCCGTGTATTACTAGGGGAGGTGTTAGCGGCTCTGAATGATTGTAACACAGTTGCAATACCAGAGAAAATGTGTAGGTTGGATAAATATTTTGCGGTACCGACGAGTACTGAGGTTTTTCCTATACCTAAGAGACTTACTGAAATTGTTACTAAGGAGTGGGATAGACCCGGTGTGCCGTTCTCACCCCCTCCGATATTTAGAAAAATGTTTCCAATAGACGCCACCACAAGGGACTTATGGCAAACGGTCCCTAAGGTGGAGGGAGCAGTTTCTACCTTAGCTAAGCGTACCACTATCCCGGTGGAGGATAGCTGTGCTTTTTCAGATCCAATGGATAAAAAGTTAGAGGGTTACCTTAAGAAAATGTTTGTTCAACAAGGTTTTATATTGCAACCCCTTGCATGCATTGCGCCGATCACGGCTGCAGCGGCATTCTGGATTGAGTCTCTGGAAGAGAACATTGGTTCAGCTACTCTGGACGACATTACGGACAGGCTTAGAGTCCTTAAACTAGCTAATTCATTCATTTCGGAGGCCGTAGTACATCTTACTAAACTTACGGCGAATAATTCAGGATTCGCCATTCAGGCACGCAGGGCGCTGTGGCTAAAATCCTGGTCAGCTGATGTTACTTCTAAGTCTAAATTGCTTAATATACCTTTCAAAGGGCAGACCTTATTCGGGCCCGGGTTGAAAGAGATTATCGCTGACATTACAGGAGGTAAAGGCCATGCCCTGCCTCAGGACAAAGCCAAAGCCAAGACTAGACAGTCTAATTTTCGTTCCTTTCGTAATTTCAAAGCTGGAGCAGCATCAACTTCCTCTGCACCAAAACAGGAAGGAGCTGTTGCTCGCTACAGACAAGGCTGGAAACCTAACCAGTCCTGGAACAAGGGCAAGCAGACTAGGAAACCTGCTGCTGCCCCTAAGACAGCATGAATTGAGGGCCCCCGATCCGGGATCGGATCTAGTGGGGGGCAGACTTTCTCTCTTCGCCCAGGCTTGGGCAAGAGATGTTCAGGATCCCTGGGCGCTAGAGATAATATCTCAGGGATACCTTCTGGACTTCAAATACTCTCCTCCAAGAGAGAGATTTCATCTGTCAAGATTGTCAACAATCCAGACAAAGAAAGAGGCGTTTCTACGCTGCGTACAAGAGCTCTTGTTAATGGGAGTAATCCATCCAGTTCCACGATCGGAACAGGGACAGGGGTTTTACTCAAATCTGTTTGTGGTTCCCAAAAAAGAGGGAACTTTCAGACCAATCCTGGACTTAAAGATCCTAAACAAATTCCTAAGAGTTCCATCGTTCAAGATGGAGACTATTCGGACAATTTTACCTATGATCCAAGAGGGTCAGTACATGACCACTGTAGATTTAAAAGATACTTACCTTCACATACCGATTCACAAAGATCATTATCGGTACCTAAGGTTTGCCTTCCTAGACAGGCATTACCAGTTTGTGGCTCTTCCATTCGGATTGGCTACAGCTCCAAGAATCTTCGCAAAGGTTCTGGGTGCTCTTCTGGCGGTACTAAGACCACGGGGAATCTCGGTAGCTCCATACCTAGACGACATTCTGATACAAGCTTCAAGCTTTCAAACTGCCAAGTCTCATACAGAGTTAGTGCTGGCATTTCTAAGTTCACATGGATGGAAGGTGAACGAAAAGAAAAGTTCACTCGTTCCACTCACAAGAGTTCCCTTCCTGGGGACTCTTATAGATTCTGTAGAAATGAAGATTTACCTGACAGAGGACAGGCTGACAAGACTTCAAAGTGCTTGCCACACCCTTCATTCCATTCAACACCCGTCAGTGGCTCAATGCATGGAGGGAATCGGCTTAATGGTAGCGGCAATGGACATAGTACCCTTTGCACGCTTACACCTCAGACCACTGCAACTGTGCATGCTAAGTCAGTGGAATGGGGATTACTCAGACTTATCCCCTTCTCTGAATCTGGATCAAGAGACCAGAAATTCTCTTCTATGGTGGCTTTCTCGGCCACATCTGTCCAGGGGGATGCCATTCAGCAGACCAGACTGGACAATTGTAACAACAGACGCCAGCCTTCTAGGTTGGGGTGCCGTCTGGAATTCTCTGAAGGCTCAGGGACAATGGAGTCAGGAGGAGAGTCTCCTGCCAATAAACATTCTGGAATTGAGAGCAGTTCTCAATGCCCTCCTGGCTTGGCCCCAGTTGACAACTCGGGGGTTCATCAGGTTTCAGTCGGACAACATCACGACTGTAGTTTACATCAACCATCAGGGAGGGACAAGAAGCTCCCTAGCTATGATGGAAGTATCAAAGATAATTCTCTGGGCAGAGTCTCACTCTTGCCACCTGTCAGCAATCCACATCCCGGGAGTGGAGAACTGTTAGGCGGATTTCTTAAGTCGTCAGACTTTTCATCCGGGGGAGTGGGAACTTCATCCGGAGGTCTTTGCCCAAATACTTCGACGTTGGGGCAAACCAGAGATAGATCTCATGGCGTCTCGACAGAACTCCAAGCTTCCTCGTTACGGGTCCAGATCCAGGGATCCAGGAGCAGTCCTGATAGATGCTCTGACAGCACCTTGGGACTTCAGGATGGCTTACGTGTTTCCACCCTTCCCGTTGCTTCCGCGATTGATTGCCAGAATCAAACAAGAGAGAGCATCAGTGATTCTAATAGCACCTGCGTGGCCACGCAGGACTTGGTATGCAGACCTGGTGGACATGTCATCCTGTCCACCTTGGTCTCTACCTCTGAAACAGGACCTTCTGATACAGGGTCCCTTCAAACATCAAAATCTAACTTCTCTGAAGCTGACTGCTTGGAAATTGAACGCTTGATTTTATCAAGACGTGGGTTTTCTGAGTCAGTTATTGATACCTTAATACAGGCTAGGAAACCTGTTACCAGAAAGATTTACCATAAGATATGGCGTAAATACCTATATTGGTGTGAATCCAAAGGTTACTCTTGGAGTAAGGTTAGGATTCCTAGGATATTGTCTTTTCTACAAGAAGGTTTAGAAAAGGGTTTATCTGCTAGTTCATTAAAGGGACAGATCTCATCTCTGTCCATTCTGTTACACAAACGTCTGTCAGAAGTTCCTGACGTCCAGGCTTTTTGTCAGGCTTTGACCAGGATTAAGCCTGTGTTTAAAACTGTTGCTCCACCATGGAGTTTAAACCTTGTTCTTAATGTTTTTCAGGTTGTTCCGTTTGAACCCCTTCATTCCATTGATATAAAGTTGTTCTCTTGGAAAGTTCTATTTTTAATGGCTATTTCCTCGGCTTGAAGAGTCTCTGAATTATCAGCCTTACATTGTGATTCTCCTTATTTGATTTTTCATTCGGATAAGGTAGTCCTGCGTACTAAACCTGGGTTCTTACCTAAGGTAGTTACTAACAGGAATATCAATCAAGAGATTGTTGTTCCTTCTTTATGCCCAAATCCTTCTTCAAAGAAGGAACGTCTACTGCACAACCTGGATGTAGTCCGTGCTCTAAAATTTTACTTACAGGCAACTAAGGAATTTCGACAAACGTCTTCTCTGTTTGTCATTTACTCTGGGCAGAGGAGAGGTCAAAAAGCTTCCGCTACCTCTCTTTCTTTTTGGCTTCGTAGCATAATTCGTTTAGCTTATGAGACTGCTGGACAGCAGCCTCCTGAAAGAATTACAGCTCATTCTACTAGAGCTGTGGCTTCCACTTGGGCCTTCAAGAATGAGGCCTCTGTTGAACAGATTTGCAAGGCTGCAACTTGGTCTTCGCTTCATACTTTTTCCAAATTTTACAAATTTGACACTTTTGCTTCATCTGAGGCTATTTTTGGGAGAAAGGTTCTTCAGGCAGTGGTTCCTTCTGTATAAAGAGCCTGCCTATCCCTCCCGTCATCCGTGTACTTTTGCTTTGGTATTGGTATCCCAGAAGTAATGATGACCCGTGGACTGATCACACTTAACAGAAGAAAACATAATTTATGCTTACCTGATAAATTCCTTTCTTCTGTAGTGTGATCAGTCCACGGCCCGCCCTGTTTTTAAGGCAGGTAAATATTTTTTAATTTATACTCCAGTCACCACTTCACCCTTGGCTTTTCCTTTCTCGTTGGTCATTGGTCGAATGACTGGGAGTGACGTAGGGGGGAGGAGCTATATGCAGCTCTGCTGGGTGAATCCTCTTGCACTTCCTGTTGGGGAGGAGTAATATCCCAGAAGTAATGATGACCCGTGGACTGATCACACTACAGAAGAAAGGAATTTATCAGGTAAGCATAAATTATGTTTTTTACATTTCTGCTGTGTTTGTGTTTAGCTGTAATTTTCCTCTTACTCATTTACTGTACCCACACATATTATATACCGTTTTTCTCACCTTTAAATGGACTTTCTAAGATACTATTATTTTCATCATATCATATAATTTACTATACATTTTTTTTTTATAAAATATGAAAAAATTGAAAAAACACACTTTTTCTAACTTTGACCCCTAAAATCTCTTATGCATCTACAACTACCAAATAACTTCCATGCTAAATAGTTTCTAAATTTTGTCCAGAGTTTAGAAATACCAATCGTTTACATGTTCTTTACTTTTTTTAGCAAGTTATAGGGCAATAAGTACAAGTAGCACTTTGCTGTTTCCAAACAATTTTTTTTTATTCAAAATTAGTGATGGTTACATTGTAACACTGATATCTGTCAGAAATCCCTGAATAATCCTTCAAATGTATATATTTTTTTTAGTAGAAAAACTTTGGTATAATTCATACCACCATTTCACCGCCAAATGCAATCAAATAATTTTTTTTTGCTTTTATATAAACCTTTTCACAAACATTAGGTTTCTTACTGAAATAAGTTACAAACAGTGCAATTATGACACAAATGGTTGTAAATGCTTCTATGGGATTCCCTTCAGAAATAGCAGACATTTATGGCTTTGGCATTACTTTTTGGTATTTAGAAGGCCGCTAAATGCCACTGCGCACCACACTTGTATTATGCCCAGCAGTGAAGGGGTTCATTTTAGCTTTAGTGTAAAGATCAGCCTCCAACCTGACACATCCCACCCCCTGATCCCTCCCTGACCCCTCTCAAACAACTCTTTTCCATCCCCCCTTAGCCTCCCTGATCCCTCCCCCCTCTACCTATTTGCTGCCATTTTGGGTACTGGCAGCTGTCTGCCAGTACCCAGTTTGCTAAAAAAATGAGTTTTTTTATTTATATAAAAATATATTTTTCTGTAGTGTAGCTGCCTCCCACCCCCTCAACCTCCCAGATCCCTTTCCCCAAGACTTATCCCCCCTCCCTCTGCCTCCTTCCCTTATGCAGTGAATAGACTAAGAAGCACGCCCCTCGCGCGCTCCCAGCGCCATCCCGGCAATTCCCGGAACCGGATCCACATCAGAAGGAACTGCTCCAGCGATCGCTGGCCGATGCAGAGAGGGCCACAGAGTGGCTCTCTGCATCTGATGCTTAAAAAAGGTTCAAACCCCTGAGGGCGTGCCAGGCATGTCCTTGGTCATTAAAGGTATATCTGAAACCCAATTATTTTAGTTCAGACAGAGCATGGCATTCTAAGCAACTTTCTAATTTACATCTATTATCATCAATTTTTCTTCATTCTTCATTTGTTGAAAAGCAGGGACGTATGCTTAGGAGCCGGCTCATTTCTGGAGCACTATATGGCAGCAGTTTTGCAAGAATGTTATCCATTTTCAAGAGCATTAGATGGGAGCACTTTTTCATTCAACACAGAAGATCATGGGAACAAAGGAAATTTGATAACAGAAGTAAATTGGAAACTTTTATTTAAATGGTATACTTTGTGTGGATCACCAAATAAATTTTTTGGGTTTCATATCCCTGTAACATTAAAAATGATTGGCCAAACCTACAGCAAAAAACAAAAACAAACAGCTACACCAATATTTCTGAAATGAGTAATTTAGATGCATTTTGTCTAGTATGTTTTCTTTTTGGTGAAAAAAGACCTGTGTTTGCCGTGATACAAATGTTTAAAATATGTCTAGATGCTTAGTAGTAGCAGCATTTGGCAGCAGAGGATTATGGGACGCTGGGCAAAGTACTGTGTGACATAGTATATATGTCAATTTAGCAGAAAGGGTTAATAATGGCAACATTTGTATCATTTCCAGTCACGGAGGGTACCTACAACACTGCTAAGAAATGTAATCATGCAGTGTATAATTAATTACAAGTGCCTGAAAACAGTGTCTGTGTCCATATATAAAAATGAGAGAAAAATAGAAGTAAAAATATATTGCTATATAGATAAATACATGTATAGATTGATTTATATGTGTGTGTGTTTAGCTTTACTTTTTTATGCAAAAATATTTTAACCTGTTGTCATTTTTTTTTATACATTTGTAGAGTTTACTGTCCCTTTAATTCTTGGTTGAGCCTGTTAAAATTTGTCTTATATAAATTTGTTTTATATAAATATAATTTCTAAAAATAGCCTTGGTCTTCCTCATTTTGGGCACTTTGGCTTCAGATTTATTACAGCAAAAATGCAACACACAAATATCTGTGCAAATCCAAATATTTGTTTGCTGCATTTTTACTCTATTAAATCTGATGCCGAAATAAGCTGACTGCCACAGACAGCAGTCTAGTAAAGGATAACCAGACAAGTCTCTGTTTATGTTCTTTTGTTTAATAAGATGAGGAATCAAAATACATTTCATTGCAATATTTATTATTCATTATTTTAAAATGATTTTTTTTCTTTCTTTCTTTCTTTTTTTTTTATTTATAAACTTAATTTGTACGGGTCCATAACGTCCTGTCACAGTCCCACAAGGAGGCTATGGTCTCTGCAGGAAAGGAGAAGCTTTTCCTTTTTAAAGATTACTAGGAGACATGTAATAGCTACAGTCCGCTTCTTGCCCATGCTCAGTAGAAGACTTTTGCTGCAAAAATCATGTGACAGCAAAATAAAATAAGATAACCAATTAATGACCACAACCACAATGTACCCTGTATGTCACTGGTATTTAAGGGGTTTTTCAGGACATAATAGCACAAGTCTAGCAAGAACACGCTATTAATGCCCTCCCTAGAGCAGGCTTTGTGGAATAGAGCAGTCTCAATGCTGGTGGAAAGACCGCGCTATAAAACAATCAAGTCCCAAAAAAAGGCCAGCAACATACAGGGTACGTCGCTGGTCCTTAAGGGGTTAAGTGGCTACAATGAGAAATACAAATCTGTTCCTCGATGAGTGCAGAAGTTCTTTTAAAAAAAAAAAAAAAAAGGAACAAAATTATCCAATTTGGAAACTTTGTCCTCAATTACCACCATAACTGTGTGGCCATGGGTTAGATGGTTCAAAGAGAACCAGAAAGACAGTTAGTAGTCTTGATACTTGTTACATACTTAACAGGCTGTTCCACATACTGTTTTTGCAGGTCATCCGATAATGCAAGTGATAAGATGAAAAAAGTATTTTGAATTTCCCTGAATGCATGTAAGACTGGTGTGTCCATATCACATAATCTCTAAACTGTATATCACATAGTATAAAAGCTATGTTGTCATGAATTATAAAATCACTGACAAAAGTAATTTGAGTGTCAGCAATTAATTTCAAAATAGGGACCAGGTCCCAACCAGCTAGGATAAGCTTATGAGGAAACATTGGGTAAAACCGACAACACCTTTCTGGATATTACACAAATAAATATATTAAATTCAATAATACTATTATAAGAACATAGAATATAACTAAGGATCTGCTATCTAAAGTTATAAGCTAAACACTAAATTGTCACACTTAAAATCGCTAGGGCAAACAACTAGAAAATTAAAGGGACACTGAACCCAAATTTTTTCCCCCCGTGATTCAGATAGAGCATGCAATTTTAAACAACTTTTTAATTGACTCCTATTATCAATTTTTCTTAGTTCTCTTGCTTTCTTTATTTGAAAAAGAAGGCATCTAAGATATTTGTTGGTTCAGGACCATGGAAAGAACTTGTTTATTAGTAGGTGAATTTACCCACCAATCAGCAAGAACAGCACAGTGTGTTCACCAAAAATGGGCCGTCATCTAAACTTACATTCTTGCATTTCAAATAAAGATACCAAGAGAATGAAAATAATTTGATAATAGGAGTAAATTAGAAAGTTGCTTAAATTGCATGCTCTATCTGAATCATGATAGAAAAAATTGGGTTCAGTGTCCCTTTAATGTATATATTTATTCAGATACAAATACATCCTAAATTAAAAGTATGTTAAAATACTAGAAAAACAATTAAACCACCTAGAGAGCTGACATCTAATACAGTTCTCATTAGCATTGTTCTCACTCTCTGATTGGCTGGATCCCATCACGTGATCACTCACGCCTAATGTGCGTTAACAGTGTCGGGCTGTTTGGAGAGAGAAGATGACGTTCTGCTAGAGGTACCGTAAATAAATATAATACCTGCAGAGGGGCGCTTATAAGGATAAATACCGCTACTAATTGAGAATGTGTTGAAATTGTTTTGATAATTGTGTAGGAAATCTCACAACTAGGGACAACATTGTTAGATAATTTAGGCTCTATCTGTTTGCCTTTTACGTCTATGCAGTTTACATAAGGACATTTTTCACATATCATTGATAAGTATAATACCCTCTCAGTTCTTTTCGGACATTTGAAAGATTTAAAGAGACAGTCTACCATAGAATTGTTATTGTTTTAAAAGATAGACAATCCCTTTATTACCCATTCCCCAGTTTTGCATAACCAACACAGTTATAAAATACACTTTTTACCTCTGTGATTACCTTGTATCTAAGCCTCTGCAGACTGCTCCTTATCTCAGTTATATTAATATACTTTTTACCTCTGTGATTACCTTGTATCTAAGCCTCTGCAGACTGCCCCTTATCTCAGTTATATTAATATACTTTTTACCTCTGTGATTACCTAGTATCTAACCCTCTGCAGACTGCTCCTTATCTCAGTTATATTAATATACTTTTTACATCTGTAATTACCCTATATCTAAGCCTCTGCAGACTGCCCCTTATCTCAGTTATATTAATATACATTTTACCTCTGTGATTACCCTGTATCTAAGCCTCTGCAGACTGCTCCTTATCTCAGTTATGTTAATATACTTTTTACTTCTGTGATTACCCTGTATCTAAGCCTCTGCAGACTGTACCCTTATCTCAGTTATATTAATATACATTTTACCTCTGCGATTACCTTGTATCTAAGCATCGGCAGACTGCTCCTTATCTCAGTTGTATTAATATACTTTTTACCTCTGTGATTACCTTGTATCTAAGCCTCTGCAGACTGCTCCTTATATCAGTTACGGGTATACCTCACTTTACAGCGCTTCACTTTACAGCAATTCGCTAATACAGCGCTTTGTGGAGCTGAAGTTAAACCTCCAAGGATTATGAAATAGTGCTGTAATCATCGTGAGTTTGTGAGAAAAGTGACTGGCACCATTTTGTTATCCGCAGTTCACTCTGCAGCATTACACTGCAATCTGTGTCTCAGTGCTATAGTTTGGCAAATTTTACTATAGTAATTGTCACTATTTTACAGGTACAGTATTTATTGAATAGTATTTGAGTACTGTGCTGTGCGAGTGTTAAACTAAACTTAGCCCTATTGCACCCCTAATATAAGTTAGTTCAAACATGTTTTCAAGTTTTTAAACACACTGGCAAGTGAAAAGAAAGCTAAAACTGCCTTGTTTCACTTTATGGCGGTTTTCACTTTACAGCAGAGCTCCGGTCCCTAACCCGCTGTATGAGCGGGGTATACCTGTATATTAATATACTTTTTACCTCTGTGATTACCCTGTATCTAAGCCTCTGCAGACTGCCCCTTATCTCAGTTATTACCTTGTATCTAGGAACCTTCTTCCAGCCCCCTGATCACATGACTGTGACTGTTTATTATCTATTGTCTTAAATTTAGCATTGTTTTGTGCTAAATCTTAAATAACCCCCTGTGCCTGAACACAGTGTTATCTATATGGCCCACGTGTACTTTCTGTCTCTTTGTGTTGAAAAGAGATTTTAAAAGCATGTGATAAGAGGCAGTCCTCAAAGGCTTAGGAATTAGCATATGAGCCTACCTATGTTTAGCTTAAACTAAGAATACCAAGAGAAAAAAAGCAATTTTGATGATAAAAGTAAATTAGAAAGTTGATTAAAATTACAAGTCCTATCTGAATAATGAAAGTTTAATTTATACAAGACTGTCCCTTTAAATACCATCAGTGATTTTATTATTTTATTAGTGTTTTAACATGCTTTTAATTTATATACTGTATATTAATTTTTTAGTAGTTTGCCTTGGAGCGCAGTTTTATTAAAGTGGATTAATATTTTGGGTGTCAATTAGGTGCCAGTTAAAGGGATAGAAAAGTAAATATTAAACTTGCATGATTCAGACAGAGCATGTCGTTTTAAAACACTTTTAAATTCACTTCTAAATTCAATTATACTTTGTGCTTTTGGTATCCCTTGTTGAAACACATATTCTAGCTGCTGATTGGTGCCTGCACACATTTGTCTCTTGTGATTGACTTTCTAGATGTTTTCAGCTAGCTTCCAGTAGTGCAATGTTGTTCCTTCAGCAAAGGATAATAAGATAATGAAGCCAATTTTAAAACAGAAGTAATTTGGAAAGTTGTTTAAAATTGTATGTTCTATCCGAATCATGAAAGAACATTTTGGGTGTTTTCTTATCAATTTAATTATCCAGAATTGTTTTTGGTTGCACAGAGTTCCAGATGAAGTAATCTCTGACCTAGGTGTTCAATTCACATCTCGAGTTTGGAATTTTTTTTTTGTTCTGCTTTAGGTATTGACATCAAATTCAGAAAACAAAATTGAATGTGGAAGCTTTCCACTCAAAAGAATACACATATAGAGCTCAAAACAGTAAAGGATTTCAGATAATCTGATTGTGTCAGTAATAATGTCTTATGAGGCAGAACAGAGATAACAAGGACCAAGGATAATAATAAAATGTAACCCTTAATAGTATGCAATTAAAAACTGGGATATTAAAGTTAAAACCTAAATTAGAATATAGGATACAAGAATCAAACTTGAGTAATACAACGCATTGAGAAATAGTGAGAATGTCAGTATGTTTGGTGCATACTTATTGATTGTAGCCCATTATGAGAGCAGGAAACTCATAATGAATGTAAAATATATTTTCCAGAGCTCAGTCTCAAATATACGAAGTAAGACAAGTAAAATTATGCGTAAGGAAATAGCATTCAGCTAGCAATAGAGGTTGACATAATTAGTGTGTTAGACCCAAATGAAAAAATGTTTCTCATTTCTGGTATGCGTAGGTATAAGTATGTCCGCTCAATGCAGCTAATATGTGTTAATAGATATACACTTTAAGTAACGGACACTTATAGTAATGCGTGTCATATGGTAACAAAAGCTTGCAGCTGTAATATGTGTAAGGAGTCAGTAAGCAAAGGGAAATGATTCTTCTGAACCAAAATAAGTTGCTTTGCCGGGGGTAAATACTAATTGAGTATGTGAGGCAGCGGTTCAGTAAAAGTAGGTAACCTATGCAGAGACTTATGTGTACTGACAAGCTAAGGGACACAAAAAAAGAGGGTGACCTAGAAATGACATATGATTAAACAGAGGAGCAGTAGAACTCTTAATATGACGGTGGATTTGGCAAAATAAAGTAAATAGCAGGGAGTGCTAAAAAAAAATGTTAGCTATGTATAGCTCCACCTCAATCACTGAGTTCTAGTATAACATCTCCATGAGTCAAATAATTAAGGAAATATGAAGAAATGTATTTAGCGGTGCCAGATAGCCAAGTCAGAATAGCGTCAGGTGGATATTATAAGGCGGAATGCCAGATATGCCGAGTGAGACTTAAAAGGACGCATTGGAAACCTGATAAAGTACACATAAAAAAACTTCACTGATATATCAGAGGTCTGACATGCAGACTCAAGGAATTAGCCCATCGCTAACCACCACCGCTCGCTCTGCTATCAACACTGCAGGGAGGCAAAACAACCAATTACCCAGCCCCATGCACTACAAGCACGGATCAGAGCAGGGATAAATCCACTGCGGACTAAGTATCCGCGTTAACAATGTGCATTCAATCTTCACTCACCCGGTATGGGGCAGTTCACAGACTCACTGGTGCAGTTAAATAGCCAGCTACTTAAAACCGTGGTGTAAACGTGTGGAATAAACACCAATCTCACTGTCTCAAAGGACTTTCACAGAACTTGCTGCCACGTGACCTCCTAACAACCAATAGGAAGTCGCTCCCATCTAAGACATCATCAGCTCATCGTTCACTGATATAATAATATGTCCATAGGTAATGCGAGGCTTAAGATAGGAGTGGATACCCCACTATCCACAGTATGTAAACAAAACCAAAGTTCCGTTAGTAGCCTCAGAGTAAAAGTAGCAAAAAGTCTTTATTTGGTCAACATGTTAAAAGTATCACAGGAACAAGTGAGTGATCCTCAAATAATTGAGCACAAATGTAGTGGTATATTAGGTATCCATCTAATTGCCCTATAAACACATACTCCTCACCAGACATGAAATTGTCTACTACATCCACAAACCAACGGACAAACAGACTAACCAGACTCTAGAGCAATATCTGCAATGTTTTGTTAATTATCTGCATGATAATTGGACTGATTTCCTGCCTACAGCAGAATTTGCCTACAATAATGCAAAACACAGTTCCACCTCCCAGCCTCCGTTCTTTTAAAATTATGGTTAATCATCCAGCATTCATTATTAACCACCCAACTTCAGATTCTTTGTCAGTCGTAGAAGAACGACTTGCAGCTCTACATGAGACTCAGGAACTTTTGAAAACAACTCTCAGTGAAGCTCAGGTAAGTTGTAAGAGATCAGCTAACAAATATCATAGATTGCAGTTTTTTATTTTGGAGATAAAGTATGGCTCTCCACAAAGAATCTCAAGGTTCAAGTTCCATCTAAGAAACTGAGTCAAAGGTACATTGGTCCTTATACGATAACAGAGCTAATCGATCCAGTTACTTTCCGGCTACAACTCCCAGACTCCAATAAGAGACACCCTTAGGTGCCTGCTAGGTGCACCTCTCCCTAGGCTACAGGTACTCAGTAGGCGCTTTTTCCACTTCTCACTCACATTTCATGACAATACTTTTCTAGGCAGAATTTCACCCCCTGGTGAGGAAGAATATGTGGTATAGAATCTTTTAGATTCTAGGGTTCATTATGGACGTTTTCAATATTTGGTTGATTGGCAGGGATATGTTCTTGAAGAGAGATCTTGGAAACCTGTTGACAATATTAATTGCGACCTAAGCTTTAGAATCCCCTGACCCATGCCAGTCTAGCACTCTCTGCAGTGTCACTGATTTTATAATATTCTCGTATATTTGGCAGACCTAATACACCTAATCTAGTTGATCTGTAAATGATTTTTCTGCTTATGCAGGGTTTGCTCTTCCCCCATATATGTTAATAATAACTTGAAGTTTGTTAATATACCAATACCTAAAGTGGGTTGGCAAAGCTTGTAAGATATATATAATTCTGGGGAGAGTTGTCATTTTAATGTATTGGATACATCCCACTAAAATATTGGTTTGAAGATCCAGTCATAAAGTTCTAGTTGAATATTATGTAGAAGAGAAATATATTCTTATCAAAGAGAGTTTTAGGGTTAGGGGAAATTGAGATTCCTAAGTATTTTATGGGTTCGGTTTGTAAACGAGGTCGGCAGAGGGAATTAAACAAAGTGAATTATCTATACAGTAGTAGTAGTGCATTTAGGATCTCAGACTTTTGCATGTTAACCAGGAAATTGGAAAACCTGCCTAAAGTGGTCAATTCTCTAAGGATTTCTGGAATTGATGTCTCAGGGGGCGTAACCTAGAATAATATGTTGTCTGCATATATTGCTATTTTGAGGTTATTAGGACCACATTTTACGCCTTTTAATGTTTGGGTTCATCCTAATCTATGAGGCCAATGTCTCCCTGGTTAAAATGAATAAAATCGGGGAAAGGGGGCAACCCTGGCGGTACCATTTTTGATGGGAAAAGGGCCAAGATAACATTCCGTTACCTTTCACTCTTGCTGATAAATGAGAATACAAACAAAATATTTGTGTAAACATTTTGGAACCGAAGTCAAAGGCTTCTATGGATGCTTTTAGGAAGGACCAAAGACATACTTCAAATTATGATATTTAGCATAAGATATCAGATTGTAAGCTCTAGTGGGTCTACTTGGCTCTTCTTCTTTATTTGGTTTAGAATTACTGTAATGTGGGCTTCTGGCATTTCTGATGATAAAACATGACCATTATCTAAGGTGTTAAATAATGAGAGACAATAAGATATAAAAATAAGATATTTGTTGTGCAGGGTGTTGAATTATCTAGACATCTATTAGTCCAAGTTGTTTTAATAAACTGATGCATAATATTAGGCGGTCTGGAGGCTAGAGTTGTTCGCAAGGAGGAGAAATCAAGGGTGGGGTTTAACTCATTATTAACATCTCCAACAATTAGTGCACCTTTTTGAATTCCATAATACATGTGAGTTTTTTTAAGAAGGCCACTCTATTTGTGTTGGGGGGTTAAACCTTCACTAGTGTGATAGGTTGATTAACTACTAGCCCTACTAGAATTAATATCCTTCCCCTGTGTCAGTAAATTTACTGAAGACTTGAAATAAGATTTGTTTGTAAAATAATATCCCTATACCATTTTTTGTCATTGGAGGAGTGGAAACAGCCCACAGGGAATGTCTTAGAAGTAAACTTAGGTTCAGCATCTTTTATAAAATATGGTTCTTGAACAAAATCGATGGGACCTTTTTGTTTTTTAAGCTTTCTTAAGGTGATTGACTGTTTTGTTGGTGAATTAAGACCCTTGGTGTTCTGTGAATTTATGGTTGTGTGATTATCCATCTCCGAAAATGTGGTTGGCGTTTCCATGAACTAATGGTTGCTTACCTTCAATGTAATATTGTCTGCTGGAAAATCACCCCTCCTTCCCAATATGTCGGAAACAAGGCAGGAAAAGAAGCAAGAGATAAGGATAGTGGCACACTATTATACACTAAATAATGTGCTGCTGGCAGCCATTTTACTCTCCTCTCTTCCTGACTATGTTGCATTGTGGGGGATGCTGCTTACTTCCTGCACTTTCTTTTATGGCCAGACTGGTGTGCATCATCCATGTGAGACAGGATGCAGTCTCAGAATTGTGATGTCATCACTTATTATTTAAAGGGCCTCTGTTCAGTATGCTTTGCCTGTGCGTTGTCTCAGACCTGTTTGTGAGAGTTCCTGTGTATTACCTGGCTGCCTGACGTCCTTCCTGGTTCCTGATCCCTGGCTTGTTCCTGACACTGCTGTTTTCCTTGTTCCTGATTCCGGCTTGTCTGACTATTCGATTTGGCTCCTGATTCCGGCTTGTCTGACTACCAGCTCTGGTTTTGACTCCTGGCTTGTTATTTGACTTGTGGAATTTTTATTATTTTTTGTTATTAATAAAGGTGTGATTTATTTTTGCACTTCTCATTTCAGTCTGATTCCTGGCACCCTGACATTAAGTGAATACAAAACAGAAGATAAAGGAAGAGAAAGGGACAGTCTACACCAGAATTTTTAGTGTTTAAAAAGATAGATAATCCATTTTATTACCCATTACCTAGTTTTGCATAACCAACACAGTTATATAAATACATTTTTAACCTCTGTGATGACCTTGTATCTAAGCCTCTGCAAACTGCCCCCTTATTTCAGTTCTTTTGACAGACATCCATTTTAGCCAATCAGAGGTGGCTCACTGGAACTCCATGTGCCTAAGTACAGTGTTATCTATATGACACACATGAACTAACTAGCAAAAAAGGGATTAGGGAAGGACCACAGTGGGGGTTTAAATTAGCACTCTTTCCTAAATAAAGAGTTAACATAAAAGTTATATACTTTATTTTGTCAATTAAAATAGTAGAAAAAAACAACTTCTAAAGGTGTACCAAATAAGGCCAAATATTAATTAAACTACCATGTTATTTCACCACCCTGTTTCCTGGCCGATATCAGCTGCCGTCGGTGTCAGGGGTAACCAACATGTAAAATTATTAGTGCACAAAAAATGCACAAGTAGCACAAACGCGTTTCGGCCGTGTCTACGGCCTTTGTCAATGTGAATAATAGAGCGAACTGAAGCCTGTGTTCCACCCCTTTACATATGCTGTGTAGGGCTGATCACTATCCAATCATAATGCTCTGTTGTATAAACGCCCCCCACCTAACCCATCTACACCATTTTGTGTGAAGTAAAGGCGTGTGCTTGAGGCGTCCATTGATTGGATATCGGCTGACTGTCATATATGGAGGGTCGGGGTTAACTAGACCCATGGAGATCGAAGTAAACAGTGCCGATTTCATGTGATTCGTGAATATGACACCAGAGGTAATAAGGAAATGACAGCATGTTATTAGCCTACTAAATTTTAATATAACACCAGATAAATTAACGATCCATAGATATGTTATGTCTAGATAATACACAGGGCAAAATACAGATATATACAAGTGATAAGCCATTTGGGCAGCACAATTAAAAGGAAACTATAATAGTTTATATCGTACTATGCCAATAGAGAGCTGACTATGATTGTTGTTATATATGGAGCTAATGGGTATTCATGCTCTACGTAATAACTCCCATTATAGGGGGTCACCAGTGGATTTTGGAAGTAGTATTAGGACATGTAACTCCATACTGCCTCTCCATGAAATCACCATATAGGGTATAGAAGATTATCTAGTCCTGAGTAGTATGCTACTGCAATACTCGCAGTAAAGATAGGATGTCATGCCCAGGTATGCCAGTGAGTGGGATTATCCTTCCCTACAGTTTGTGAAAGGACATGTATAATTCAAAGTTCAGGAACGATATATATTATAATATATTCATCCGAATTTTATTAGTCTCTAATATTGGTATGTCATTATCTTTTATATCATTCCATTAACCATGGCGTACGGCCTCAAAATAAATACAGTTAACAACTGAGGACGTACGCCGTACGTCGTCAGTCTTGGAAAGCGGTGAAAGCGATCCTGATCGCTTCCAGCTGCTTTCTGATTATTATCTTATTTTTTTTTCTGATTGTTATCTGATTTTTTTACCCCTCCGATGCAGAGAGAGCCACTCTGTGGCCCTCTCTGCACCGGACATCGATGGCCGCAATCGTTGGTGGTAGCTGATGTGGGAGGTGGGTGGGCGGCCATCGATGGCTTCCTGGCTGAAGGGGGGGGCAGGATCACGCACGGATGCGCGTGTGCAGGGGGGCGGCGGGCGCGTGCACGGGGAGGGAGGGGGTGGGAACCGCTACACTACAGAAAAATATGTTAAAAAGTGGGAGAAAGGGGGAGGAAATGGGTATAAAATTGATCTAAGGGATCTGGGAGGTGTTGGGGGATTGGTCTTTGGGGGGGAGCTACACTACAGAAAAAAAATAAAAATAATAAAAAAATCTATTTCTCCAACATTGGTGTGTCCGGTCCACGGCGTCATCCATTACTTGTGGGATATTCTCCTCCCCTACAGGGAAAGGCAAGGAGAGCACACAGCAAGAGCTGTCCATATAGCTCCCCCTCTGGCTCCGCCCCCCAGTCATTCTCCTTGCCGCTCTGAACAAGTAGCATCTCCACGGGGATGGTGAGGAGTTTGTGGTGTTAGTTGTAGTTTTTTATTTCTTCTATCAAGAGTTTGTTATTTTAAAATAGTGCTGGTATATACTATTTACTCTGAAACAGAAAGAGATGAAGAGTTCTGTTTAAAAGAGGAGTATGATTTTAGCAGCAGTAACTAAAATCGATTGCTGTTCCCACACAGGACTGTTGAGATGAGAGAACTTCAGTTGGGGGGAACAGTTTGCAGACTTTTCTGCTCAAGGTATGACTAGCCATTTTCTAACAAGACCGTGTAATGCTGGAAGGCTGTCATTTTTCCCTCATGGGGATCGGTAAGCCATTTTCTTAGACTTAGAAAGAATAAAGGGCTTATTATGTGCTATTAACTGGTGGACACTCTTAAGGGCTAAATCAATTGTTTATTTAAGTTTTTATTTAAAGTTTGAAGTGGATTTCACACTTTTATTATTTGGGGAACGTTTTTTATCACCAGGCACTAGTTAAGACACCTTCCCAGTCAGGAAGGGCCTTTCACTGTATTAGGCAGAGCCTCATTTTCGCGCCATTATTGTGCAGTTTCTTTTAAGTACAGTGCATGCAGATGCATGTGAGATGGTCTGGTGTCCACTGAAAACGTTCCTAGAGGGCTTGAAATACCCCCCTGGGATAGTTGAAGTCACAACAAAGGCTGTGGCTGGGACTGTAGTGGGGTTAAAATTGCAAACAGCTCCGGTTTCCACATTTTAAGGGTTAACAGCTTGAAAATTGGAGTGCAATACTTTGAATGCATTAAGACACTGTGGTGAAAATTTGGTAAAGATTGGATAATTCCTTCATAGTTTTTCACATATTCAGTAATAAAGTGTGCCCTGTTTAACATTTAAAGAGACAGTAACGGTTTTGTTTAAAAACGGTTTTTGTGCTTTATTAACCAGTTTAAGCCTGTTTAACATGTCTGTACCTTCAGATAGATCATGTTCTGTATGTATGGAAGCCAATGTGGTTCCCCCTTCAAATATATGTGATAATTGTGCCATAGCGTCCAAACATAGTAAGGACAGTACTGTCACAAATAGTAAGGTTGCCCAGGATGATTCCTCAGATGAAGGAAGTAGAGATAGTTCTACATCTTCTCCTTCTGTGTCTATACCAGTTATGCCCGCGCAGGCGACCCCTAGTACTTCTAGCGTGCCAATGCTTGTTACTATGCAACAATTGACAGCAGTAATGGATAACTCCATAGCTAATATTTTATCCAAAATGCCAGCATTTCAGAGAAAGCGCAATTGCTCTGTTTTAAACACTGTAGAGCAGGAGGGCGCTGATGATAATTTTTCTGTCATACCCTCACACCAGTCTGAAGTGGCAGTGAGGGAGGGTTTCTCAGATGGAGAAATTTCTGATACAGGAAGAATTTCTCAGCAGGCAGAACCTGATGTTATGACATTTAAATTTAAATCAGAGCATCTCCCCGCATTACTTAAGGAGGTGCTATCTACTCTGGATGATTGTGACAATCTGGTCATCCCAGAAAACTTGTGCAAGATGGACAAGTTCCTAGAGGTCCCGGTGCACCCTGATGCCTTTCCGATACTTAAACGGGTGGCGGACATAGTGAATAAGGAGTGGGAGAAGCCAGGCATACCTTTTGTCCCTCCTCCTATATTTAAGAAATTGTTCCCTATGGTCGACCCCAGGAAGGACATATGGCAAACAGTCCCTAAGGTCGAGGGGGCGGTTTCTACACTAGCCAAACGCACGACCATTCCCATTGAGGACAATTGTGCTTTCAAAGATCCTATGGATAAAAAATTGGAGGGTTTGCTTAAAAAGATTTTTGTACAGCAAGGTTACCTCCTTCAACCTATTTCGTGCATTATTCCTGTCACTACAGCGGCGTGGTTCAGACATCACTGGGGGAAAGGGCCATGCCCTCCCACAGGATAGGCCTTTCAAGGCTAAGAATAAGTCCAATTTTCGTTCCTTTCGCAATTTCAGGAACGGACCGGCTTCTAACTCGGCAGCCTCCAGACAAGAGGGTAACGCTTCCCAGACTAAACCAGCTTGGAAACCAATGCAAGGCTGGAATAAGGGTAAACAGGCCAGTAAGCCTGCTGCTGCTACCAAGACAGCATGAAGGGGTAGCCCCCGATCCGGGACCGGATCTAGTAGGGGGCAGACTCTCTCTCTCTTTGCTCAGGCCTGGGCAAGAGATGTTCAGAATCCCTGGACACTAGAAATAGTCTCTCAGGGTTATCTTCTAGAATTCAAGGAACTACCCCCAAGGGGAAGGTTCCACATTTCTCACTTATCTTCAAACCAAATAAGTAGACAGGCATTCTTACATTGTGTAGAAGACCTGTTAAAGATGGGAGTGATACACCCAGTTCCAACTGTGGAACAAGTTCAGGGGTTTTTACTCAAATCTGTTTGTAGTTCCCAAAAAAGAGGGAACTTTCAGACCAATTCTGGATTTAAAAATTCTAAACAAATTTCTCAGGGTTCCATCGTTCAAAATGGAAACCATTCGAACAATTTTACCTACAATCCAGGAGGGTCAATATATGACTACCGTGGATTTAATGGATGCGTATCTACATATTCCTATCCACAAAGATCATCATCAGTTCCTAAGGTTCGCCTTTCTGGACAAACATTATCAGTTCGTGGCTTTCCCATTCGGACTAGCCACTGCTCCCAGAATTTTCACAAAGGTGCTCGGGTCCCTTCTAGCGGTTCTAGGACCAAGGGGCATTGCAGTGGCACCTTATCTGGACGACATTCTAATGCAAGCGTCGTCTCTTTCCAAGGCAAAGGCTCATACAGACATTGTTCTAGCCTTTCTCAGATCTCACGGGTGGAAGGTGAACGTAGAAAAGAGTTCCCTGTCTCCGTCGACAAGAGTTCCCTTTTTGGGAACAATAATAGATTCTTTTGAAATGAAGATCTTCCTGACAGAAGTCAGAAAGTCAAAGCTTCTAAACGCTTGTCAAGTTCTTCTCTCTATTCTGCAGTCTTCCATAGCTCAGTGCATGGAAGTAGTAGGGTTGATAGTTGCAGCAATGGACATAGTTCCTTTTGCTCGAATTCATTGAAGACCATTACAACTGTGCATGCTCCAGTAGACAGGATCACCTGTCTCAGGGAATGAGTTTCTACAGACCAAAGTGGGTCATTGTCACGACCGACGCCAGTCTATCAGGCTGGGGCGCGTTCTGGGATTCCCTGAAAACTCAGGGTTTATGGTCTCGGGAAGAGTCTCTTCTCCCGATCAACATCCTAGAACTGAGAGCCATATTCAATGCTCTCCGGGCTTGGCCTCATCTAGCGAAGGCCGGATACATTAGATTCCAGTCAGATAACATGACGACTGTAGCTTACATCAACCATCAGGGAGGAACAAGGAGTTCCTTGGCGATGAGAGAGGTATCCGAGATCATCAAAAGGGGCAGAGGATCACTCCTGCCACCTATCTGCAATCCACATCCCAGGAGTAGACAACTGGGAGGCGGATTATCTGAGTCGTCAGATTTTCTATCCGGGGGAGTGGGAACTCCACCCGGAGGTGTTTGCCCAGTTGATTCAATTATGGGGCATTCCAGACATGGATCTGATGGCGTCTCGTCAGAACTTCAAGGTTCCTTGCTACGGGTCCAGATCCAGGGATCCCAAGGCCACTCTAGTGGATGCATTAGTGGCGCCTTGGTCGTTCAACCTAGCTTATGCGTTCCCACCGTTCCCTCTCCTTCCCAGGCTTGTAGCCAGGATCAAACAGGAGAAGGCCTCGGTGATTCTGATAGCTCCTGCGTGGCCGCGCAGGACTTGGTATACAGACCTGGTGAATATGTCATCGGCTCCACCATGGAAGCTACCTTTGAGACAGGATCTTCTAGTACAAGGTCCATTCGAACATCCAAATCTAATTTCTCTGCAGCTGACTGCTTGGAAATTGAACGTTTGATTTTATCCAAGCGTGGGTTTTCAGATTCAGTGATAGATACTCTGGTCCAAGCCAGAAAACCTGTGTCTGGAAAGATTTACCATAAAATATGGAAAAGATATATCTGTTGGTGTGAATCCAAGGGATTCTCCTGGAGTAAGATTAAAATTCCTAAGATCCTCTCCTTTCTCCAAGAAGGTTTGGATAAGGGATCGTCAGCGAGTTCTCTAAAAGGACAGATTTCTGCTTTATCTGTCTTGTTATACAAACGACTGGCAGCTGTGCCAGAGGTACAAGCTTTTGTACAGGCTTTGGTCAGAATCAAACCTGTTTACAGACCCTTGACTCCTCCTTGGAGTCTAAATTTAGTTATTTCAGTTCTTCAGGGGGTTCCGTTTGAACCCTTACATTCCATAGATATCAAGTTGCTATCTTGGAAAGTTCTGTTTTTGGTTGCTATTTCTTCTGCTAGAAGAGTTTCTGAATTATCTGCTTTGCAGTGTGATCCACCCTATCTGGTGTTCCATTCAGATAAGGTTATTTTGCGTACCACGCCCGGTTTTCTTCCAAAAGTTGTTTCCAACAAGAATATTAACCAGGAAATAGTTGTTCCTTCTCTGTGCCCGAATCCAGTTTCAAAGAAGGAACGTTTGTTACACAATTTAGATGTAGTCCGTGCTTTAAAGTTCTATTTAGAAGCAACAAAGAATTTTAGACAAACATCATCCTTGTTTGTCGTTTACTCTGGTAAGAGGAGAGGACAAAAAGCTATTGCTACCTCTCTTTCTTTCTGGCTGAAAAGCATTATCCGATTGGCTTATGAGACTGCCGGACGGCAGCCTCCTGAACGAATCACAGCTCACTCCACTAGGGCTGTGGCTTCCACATGGGCCTTCAAGAACTAGGCTTCTGTTAATCAGATATGTAAGGCAGCAACTTGGTCTTCTCTGCACACTTTTGCCAAATTTTACAAATTTGATATTTTTGCTTCTTCGGAGGCTGTTTTTGGGAGAAAGGTTTTGCAAGCCGTGGTGCCTTCTGTTTAGGTAACCTGATTTGCTCCCTCCCTTCATCCGTGTCCTAAAGCTTTGGTATTGGTTCCCACAAGTAATGGATGACGCCGTGGACCGGACACACCAATGTTGGAGAAAACAGAATTTATGCTTACCTGATAAATTACTTTCTCCAACGGTGTGTCCGGTCCACGGCCCGCCCTGGTTTTTTAATCAGGTTTGAATTTTTTTTCTTTTTCTTTATACACTACAGTCACCACGGCACCCTATAGTTTTCTCCTTTTTCTCCTAACCGTCGGTCGAATGACTGGGGGGCGGAGCCAGAGGGGGAGCTATATGGACAGCTCTTGCTGTGTGCTCTCCTTGCCTTTCCCTGTAGGGGAGGAAAATATCCCACAAGTAATGGATGACGCCGTGGACCGGACACACCGTTGGAGAAAGTAATTTATCAGGTAAGCATAAATTCTGTTTTTTATTGTAAACTGGGTATTGGCAGACAGCTGCCAGTACCAAAGATGGCTCCCAATAAGGTAGAGGGGGACGGTTAGAGAGCTGTTTGGGGGAGATCAGGGAGGTTGGGGGCTAAGGAGGGATCATACACAGCAGCATATGTAAATATGCTAAATACATTTTTTAAAAAGTAAAAGATACCTTTTATTTTATTACTGGCAGACTTTCTGCCAGTACATAAAATGGTGGGGACAATTGTGGGGTGGGGGAGGGAAGAGAGCTATTTGGGAGGGATCAGGGGGTGTGATGTGTCAGGTGGGAGGCTGATCTCTACACTAAAGCTAAAATTAACCCTACAAGCTACCTAATTAACCACTTCACTGCTAGCCATAATACACGTGTGATACGCAGCGGCATTTAGCGGCCTAATTACCAAAAAGCAACGCCAAAGCCATATATGTCTATTTCTGAACAAAGGGGATCCCAGAGAAGCATTTACAACCATTTGTGCCATATAATTTCAGTGAGAAACCTAAAGTTTGTTAAAATGTGAAAACATGTTTTTATTTGATCGCATTTGGCGGTAAAATTGTGGCATGAAATATACCAAAATGGACCTAGATCAATACTTTGGATTGTCTACTACACTACACTAAAGCTAAAATTAGCCCTACAAGCTCCCTAATTAACCCCTGCACTGCTGGACATAGTACACGTATGGTGCGCAGCGGCATTTAGTGGCCTTCTAATTACCAAAAAGCAACGCCAAATCCATATATGTCTGCTATTTCTCAACAAAGGGGATCCCAGAGAAGCATTTACAACCATTTGTGCCATAATTGCACAAGCTGTTTGTAAATAATTTCAGTGAGAAACCTTTTGATCGCATTTGGCGGTGAAATGGTGGCATGAAATATACCAAGATGGGCCTAGATCAATACTTGGGGTTGTCTACTACACTAAAGCTAAAATTAACGCTAGACGCTCCCTACATACTTCCTAATTAACCCCTTCACTGCTGGGCATAATACACTTGTGGTGCGCAGTGGCATTTAGCACGCTTCTAATTGACAAAAAGCAACACCAAAACCATATATGTCTGCTATTTCTGAACAAAGGGGATCCCAGAGAAGCATTTACAACCATTTATGCCATCATTGCACAAGTTGTTTGTAAATAATTTCAGTGAGAAACCTAAAGTTTGTGAAAAAGTGAAGGTTTTTTATTTTATCGCATTTGGCGGTGAAATGGTGGCATGAAATATACCAAAATGGGCTTATATCAATACTTTGGGATGTCTTCTAAAAAAATATATATACATGTCAAGGGATATTCAGAGATTCCTGAAAGGTAATCAGTGTTCCAATGTAACTAGCGCTAATTTTGAAAAAAAGTGGTTTGGAAATAGCAAAGTGCTTCTTGTATTTATTGCCCTATAACTTGCAAAAAATCAATGAACATGTAAACATTGGGTATTTCTAAACTTATGACAAAATTTAGAAACTATTTAGCATGGGTGTTTTTTGGTGGTTGTAGATGTGTAACAGGTTTTGGGGGTCAAAATTAGAAAAAGTGTGTTTTTCCCCCCATTTTTCCCTTATATTTAAAAAAAACAAAAACAAAATTATAGCAAATTATAAGATATGATGAAAAGAATGGTATCATTAGAAAGTCCATTTAATGGCCAGAAAAACTGTATATAATATGTGTGGGTACAGTAAATGAGTAAGAGGAAAATTACAGCTAAACACAAACACAGCAAACATGTAAAAATAGCCTTGGTCCCAAACGGACAGAAAATGGGAGAGTGCTTTGGTAATTAAGGGGTTAAAAAAAAGAGCAACAAACAGATATTGTGATACTACAACTGGAGTTGTTGTTGAGAATGTTGAATTTACAGATAGACACAGTAATTATTTGCCTCATTCATTACATTTGGCATTACCGTGTTTAGTTTAAAAATCCATATGGTCGCCTTTCAGAGTATGATTGTTTCACAATTACCTCCTCTGATCCCAGATTTAACTTTTTCCAAGCCCCAACATTTAAAGGATGTTAGTTTTCCTTCTTGGTATTTTAAGAAATGCCTGGCCACACTGGTTATTTGTTTACCCTTTTTAAGTTCTTTATGTGCATTGCAGATGTTACTCAAATGTTCTGTCATCCTAGTGCCTAATTTTCTGGTAGTCATACCTACATAGAGGCTATCACATGAACAGGATAAACCATATATAACATCAGTGCTTTGACAATGAATGTGTGTTTTTAATCATGTACTGGCATATCTTGCAATGTCCACAAGGGACAGAACCCTTATAAACAGGTGCTTTATTTGCATTCCTATTAAAATGGCTTGTAGTAAGGTTGTCAGTGAGGTTTTTAGCTCTTCTCAATGTGAATGATGGTCTATCTGGTAAAAGTTTCTGTAATTGTTCATCACTTTTTAGAACATGCCAGTGTTTATTAACAGTTTAAGTTAATTGTTCACTCTGGCAATTAAAAGTAGATATAAATATCAGTGTATCTTTATGATAAGCTCTGACCAATAGTTTCATTGAATACCCACGTTTGAGTAGTCTGTCCCTTAACTCATTGGCTGCCTTCGTACAGTTTCTCCTGATTCTCAGGTATTCTCCATAAGGGAGACCCCTAATAGTAGAGGGATGATGGTGACTTTTGGCACATAATATATTATTCGTGGCTGTAGGTTTTCTATATGCTTCTGTGGTCAATTGGTCATGTATCTTATGGATAGTTAAATCAAAGAATTCTACTTTTTCTGTACTGTTTTTATATGTCAGGAAAAGGCAAAATGGATTGACATTCAGTGTTTTGAAAAAATCCTCCAGTAATTCTACTGGTCCCTTCCATACTAATAGAATATCATCTACGTATATACCTGGACCAGTGGGAGATGTATTGTGTGTAACTCCTAAGAGAGTCATGGAATACCACGTTTTCCTCCCACCAGCCCAGGTAGATGTTCGCATAAGTTGGGGCACATGATGTGCCCATAGCAATGCCACACACCTGCAGGAAGGATTGATCAAAGTATCTAGTAGGTTTATATGCTCTGCGCTATAAGGGTATAAGCTCTTAAATCTATGGAAGCTTCCTCTATGCTTCCAAGGTAATAGTTTTACAATTTTAAAGAGAAGATATAAGAGCGCTAGAAATAAAATAAAGGGAAATAAATATCTATTGCACACCAGATATGTTTTTTAAATTTGAAGGTTTATTTAAAATTAGTTAATAAATTGTTAAGTATTCAAAAATAAATTATTGGTAGAAACTTTTCCTTGATATTCCTTTTAATGGTACTTTGATGAAAGATACCATTAAAAATAAGGTGGGGGTCATTTATACAATAGAGCATTATGATTGGATAGTGATCAGCCTTACACAGGGTATGTAAAGGGGTGGCACACAGGCTTCGGTTTGCTCTATTATTCACATTAACAAAGGCCGTAGACACGGCCAAAACACGTCTGTGCTACTTGTGCATTTTATGTGAACTAATAATTTTACATGTTGGTCACCCCTGACACCGACGGCAGCTGATAGCCAGGAAACGGGGGTATAATAACATGGTAGTTAATTTAATATTTGGCCTTGTTTGGTACTCCTTTAGGAGTAGTTTTTTTCTCCTATTTTAATTGACAAAATAAAGTATAGAACTTTTATATTAACTCTCTTTATTTAGGAAAGAGTGCTAATTTAAACCCCCACTGTGATCCTTCCCTTATCCCTTTTTTGCTAGTGTATTACTATTGGGGGGTAGCACCGGATTGATCTTGTTACTCAGTCCATTATTTCCTTTATTTACTAAATGCTAGTGTCAGTAGTTATTTCTGTATTTACACATGAACTAACACCCTCTAGTGGTGAAAAACTGTCAAAATTCCCTGAGAGAAGAGGCCTTTAAGGGCTTAGAAATTAGCATATGAACCTCCTAGGTTTAGCTTTCAACTAAGAATACCTAGATAAAAAGCAAAATTGGTGATAAAAGTATATTTGGAAAATGGCTAAAATTACATTCTCTATCTAAATAATGAAAGATTATTTTGGACTACACTGTCCCTTTAAGGAGTAAGTCAGAGGTAGATCCTCATATAATATTATTATTAATAATAAAGTGGGTAGGGTTCAGGTATTAGAACAATAGTGTTTGTATAAAATAACTTTCATGGATTAAAACTATGAACAATACCTCTTCAGATTGAGATATATATAAAAACAGAAATATTATCTGAGTGGCTATATAATTGGGGCATAGTGGCTTAGAAAAATGTGAGAACAATAGAAATGAGGATATAAAATAGCTTTCTCCAACATTGGTGTGTCCGGTCCACGGCGTCATCCATTACTTGTGGGAATATTCTCTTCCCCAACAGGAAATGGCAAAGAGCACAGCAAAAGCTGTCCATATAGCCCCTCCTCAGGCTCCGCCCCCCAGTCATTCTCTTTGCCGCTCTGAACAAGTAGCATCTCCACGGAGATGGTGAAGAGTATGTGGTGTTTAGTTGTAGTTTTTTATTCTGCTATCAAGAGTTTGTTATTTTAAAATAGTGCCGGTTTGTACTATTTACTCTAAAACAGAAAGGGATGAAGAGTTCTGTTTAAAAGAGGAGTATGATTTTAGCAGCAGTAACTAAAATCAATTGCTGTTCCCACGCAGGACTGTTGAGCCCAGAGAACTTCAGTTGGGGGGAACAGTTAGCAGACTTTTCTGCTCAAGGTATGACTAGTCCATTTTCTAACAAGACTGTGTAATGCTAGAAGACTGTCATTTTCCCTCTTGGGGATCGGTAAGCCATTTTCTTAGACTCTTAACAGAATGAAGGCTTATTATGGGCTATACACTGGTTGACACTCTTATGGGCTAAATTGATTGCTTTATTTAAGTTTTTTATGAAATCTAGAGGTGATTTATAAAACTTTTATTGTGGGGGAACGTTTTTAGGCGCCAGGCAGTTGTTTAGACACCTTTCCAGTCAGGAAGGGCCTTTCACTATAGTAGGCAGAGCCTCATTTTCGCGACATAATTGCGCAGTTTCTTTTGGATGCAGTGCATGCAGCTGCATGTGAGAGGGTCTGGTGATCATTGAAAACGTTCCTGGAAGGCTTAATTTGGTATCGTATAACTCCTAAGGACAGGTGAAGTCGCAGCAAACGCTGTGGCTGGGACTGTAGTGGGGTTAAAAATTGTTATTTGATTAAACGGCTCCGGTTTCCTAATTTAAGGGGTTAAAAGCTTGGTAAAGATTGGATATTTCCTTCATACTTTTTCACACGTTCAGAAATAAAGTGTGCTCTGTTTAACATTTAAAGAGACAGTAACGGTTTTGTTTAAAAACGGTTTTTTTTTCATTATTAGCCTGTTTAAGCCTGTCTAACATGTCTGTACCTTCAGATAGAACATGTTCTGTATGTATGGAGGCCAAGGTGGTCCCCCCTTCAAATGTATGTGATAATTGTGCCATAGCGTCCAGACAAAGTAAGGACAGTACTGTCACATTTAATAAGGTTGCCCAAGATGATTCCTCAAATGAAGGTAGTGGGGATAGTTCATCATCCTATCCTTCTGTGTC